>NC_055959.1:32714835-33014835 GCF_018492685.1 Alosa sapidissima | reverse complement strand
TGAATGGGTGAAAAGATGTAAAACAGCGATTGATAGGCTTCTTGAAAAGGAAAAATGCAGACTCTGAACTGGACTGTAAACAGATGGAGATACTAAATTGTCATTATTTTTGCTGTATTAGGCTACAGTTTGTAATTTTGTTACTTTTTTATGTAGAAAAATGCACTGTGGCTCAAAAGGTTGAAAACACTGCTCTATGGTACAAATTAGAGCTGGAGATTTGTGAAATGTAGACAAGCAGTTACTGTGTATCCATAATGTATGAGTAATGATGCAATTCAATGTATTCCATAGAAAATGAAGTGGATGGAGAGACTGCACACCAGGGCTTGACTGACTCAATGCTAGACTATCTATTCAAAGGCTCATTCAAAAAGCAGGCCAAGTTCCAGACCTGTCCCACTCAAAGCAACACACAACCCAACACGGGTACTGTACCTCTGTCACACTCACATCCATCTACACACAACCCAACAACACAGGCTATCCCGTTAACGGCTACTCACAGCACAGGTAGTCCTTGTCCTCCCACCTTCCTTCCACCTTGTTACCCTCCTTCACCATGTCACTGGCTGATGTTATGTCATGTCAACTTCAGCATGTCACTTCAATCTTTTTGATGGAAAGGTGATTTATGAATGCAACATTTATTCTTACATAGCAGATGGACACAGAGGAGATTTAATTCATTATTCTAGGTTAATGTCGATGTTCGGGCCTCTTCGTTCTCTCTGGGGGATGAGGTTTGAAGGCAAAACACCAATATTTTAAGGATTATTGCAAGTAACTGTCGTAATTGCATTAATATAGTAGTAAAGTAGTAAAGTATAGCATAAGTATATATACTCAGGGACAACATTGAGGAAAAGCTGAAAGAAAAACAAAGAACAAGGGAAGAATGTCTAAATAAGGCAAAGAAAAGCTAACATACCTTACATAGTTTGGAACACAACGGACTTAACTGGCATGCAACCCTACAGTGTCTATAGCCCACAGCTGATTCTAATTTCTTCTCATTAACATCCTAACAGCTTACAGAGTATTGCTATTCGGTGGTAGTAAAACAGCAAATGTGGCCAAATTTCCCTGTGAGGGAAATTTGGTCTCTCCATTTATCCCAATCCGTGAATTAGTGAAACACACTCAGCACACAGTGAGGTGAAGCACACACTAATCCCGGCGCAGTGAGCTGCCTGCAACAACAGCATCGCTCGGGGAGCAGTGAGGGGTTAGGTGCCTTGCTCAAGGGCACTTCAGCCGTGCCTACTGGTCGGGGCTCGAACTGACAACCCTCCGGTTACAAGTCCGAAGCGCTAACCAGTAGGCCACGGCTGCACTCTGAGCAACCGTCGCCAGTTAAAACAATGCTGGGAGTTTTCTTCAAATAATTTCTTAGATGATTTTGAGAAGGTACCAAGAAGCAGTACTAGCACTCCATTTTGCTCTTTACCACTTAGAGTACTATCTGTGCTCTAGAGCAATATTTTCAGGCATGAAAACGGGTCAGGGGTGAAAACGGTGAGAAGGGCGCGCGAAGAGGGAAATGGGCGTTTCATAGCAAAACAAGCGCGAGAGAGTGACATTGTTGCCAATAGTGCATAGCTTCCATGGAGTATGAAGTTCCCTAAAACAAACTACAAAATGACTAATTTTTACAAAAAATACCTTTTTTTCTTCTTTTTGGCTTGGGCCTAAGTGTGAAGGGGCCCACTTGCGCTGTTTGACAACATGCTTCAGCCTGGCCCTCCTCTCCTCCTCAGTAATCTACATGAGTTTTCATTCTTTCTTTCTTTGAACCTGAAGTTATCAGACATTTCTGAAGATGTCATAGGCCTAATGGACACTTTATAGTAGACTATAAGTCTGAATAAGATAAGTCATTTGTTGGACTAAACCAGGTAATAAATAAACGTGGGTACTGTAGGGTAGACTAGGCTTTAATTTGTAAAATTGGTTTGAAATGTTTTAACCTGCAGCCTAGGCTACTTACAGATTGTGGCATTGTAGTAGTGTGTTTAACCAACCAATAGTTGTGTGAACAGTGTTCACATTACATGTTAAACCCTGTAGACACAGACTAGGCCTACTGATCAGGCCACTGAACGTTTCTTAAAAGACAACATTACCATGGCAAACACTGCTTTTGTCTCTGAACTCGACAAAACGCACCAGCCCACCCATACAAAAATGTGATATATGGCAATATATGAACATATATGTTAAATAACGGGGACTTATATTAATTTTACTTATATGGACATACATGCATACAAAATATGTTAATTTTCCCATAGAACATATCTTCATATACTAGGTCCAATTATTTGTTTTCCAAAAATATTGAGATGTTTGAATATGAAGCAGACATATATGTAGTCTCCATATATGGTTGCATACATATCCATACACTAGATTCCACTACTTATTTTCTAAATATAGGGACAACTCTATGTGTGAATATGTGGCAGACATATTTGTAGTCTCCATATATGGTGGCATACATATCCATACACTAGATTCCACTACTTATTTTTCCAAAAATATGGCGAACTTTAAGGGTGAATATGTGGCAGACATAAAAAATAATCCCAAAATAACTCATGCGCTGGGTTATAAAAAGGATTGGGTTATTTTCTACTTATTAGTCCAAATTTCCGTCAAGGATTCCCGGGACCGGTAAGGATTCCGTCAAGGATTCCCTGTCCTGGTAAGACCGTGGTACACGAAACTTGGTGGGCATGTAACCCCACATGGATAGCATGGAACCACCTTTTTTCATTTTGATTTGTAGCCCCCCCGCTGGACTGGACCCCCCGAAAGGAGGGTAGGGCAGACACAGTTGTCTGTGAATATCTCGAGAACCGTAGGGTTTAGGAGGACCATTTTTTTTTTGTATGTTGATCTCAAAGGGCCATGTCAACCCATTCCATAACCACTCATTTCATGTATAGCGCCACCTAATTAAACACAAAAAAGTAAAAATGAGGTGTTGTAATCGCAGGTATCTGTGACCTAACATAGTCAAAACTGCACGAAATTGGAAGTGTAGGATCATTATGACACCCTCTGAATGCACGCTAAGTTTCATGGACTTTCGTTCATGGGGGGCCTTACAATAAAATAATTTATGTGTACATTAAGTGACCGTACACCAACAAGGATTCCCGGGACACTGAAAGACCGGGGTACACGGGAAACTTGGTGGGCATGTAACCCCACATGGATAGCATGGAACCATCATTTTTCGTTTTGATCTGTAGCCCCTGGAGCATTTGAAATCGCATATCAGTGAAGGGGATACGATTTATTGCCCTTTCACTGATTGTAAGAAAGCGTTTAGCATCAAATCTTCATTCTCCTCTCACATAAGCAGAAAGCATGCAAAGGACACTGCAGATGTGCATGCTGCAGGTGTGCATGATGCAGGTGTGCATGATAATGACACAGGAAACGAGAACATGATTGAAATGGCAGAATTTCTCGATGTTAACGATGGTTTTGGGGATGCTGACGAGAATCACAGGGGTCATTTCTTGACAAAGTTAGCCCTCTTTTACTTGCGGATGCAAGCAAAGATGCTTTTACCCGCTTCTACAATTTCTGCCTTGATTGAGGAGTACCAGGAAATATGCACAAATGCGATGTCGCATGTGTTTGTCAAACTTCGCGAAGAATTGGCAATGCTTGAAATTCCTGTTGATAAGATTGACAGCATCATAGATGGCTTGTCAAAAGAAAATTTACTTAAAATGTACAATGAGTGTCTGTTCCGATCAGATGCAACCCGGAAGACATATTTCAAGAAGGAATTCAGTTATGTTGAGCCCATACAGGTTAACCTTGGTTTTGACGCTTTTGGTAAAGAACGATTTTGTCACTATATCCCAGTGAAAGATACTCTAAAATCTCTATTGAGCTTGCAATCAGTGAGGCAGCAATCTAAATTATAAAAAATGCAGTTAGCTTTAATACACAGGATTAGATGTTAAAATCCCTTGTGCCAAAATCCAAGGTAAGAACACATTCAGAAGCCCCTGCTCAAGTTTAACTTTAAAAAGCACACTACCCACAAATCCGCCAACAAATGGTCACAAACACAATACAAATGGCCCATCCAACAGCAGTATATAGTATGCGGCATGTCATTGGGGTTATCAAGTGGGCACCCTCATTCACCGATGTTTCGTTAAGTTAGGCCCACGACACCTCATGAAGGCTTAACAGTGAAACCAGCGTCCTGGAGACACTCCCCTCCATGCTGCCACCATATTACCACATTGAAATATCCAATACCCAAAATACTCTTAACCAGCCCAGGCATGGTCAAGGTTGGCTAGGTTGGTCCGTCCCGTTGATGTGGACTGAACCATAGCCATAAAAACCCTGGCCAACCAACCATCAATCTAGGCACAGCTCATCACAAACACAAAACAAATTAGAAAGTTAGCTTAGCCAGTTAGCTTAGGCCCCATCACAAACACAAAACAAATTAGCCAGTTAGCTTACGCCCCATGCTGCCACCATATTACCACAACAAACATCCAAATGACAGCAAGCCAATAGGAGATCTGGCCACAAACCCACATGCACCGATTTCAATAGGCCTTAATCGTGCACTCCAACCTCGCTTAGCTGTCTCCTCTGCTATTTCAGTGTATTTAGCTTCAGGATGTTAGGGATGGGAAGACTACTAAAAATAACCTCCTCTTACAGGAGTACTCTCTACTATTCTTTATCAAGACGCCTTTGAGGTTGTCAACCCACTTGGATCTGGTAAAAAAAAGCACAAGCTTTTAGCTGTGTATATGACACTGGGTGACATATTACCCTATAACCGGTCATGCATTGATCCTATACAGTTAGTCATGCTTTGCTCTGATTATGTTTTCTTTGGGCAGGAGAAAGTATTCTCCGCCCTTTTAAGAGATTTAAAAGACCTGGAAAGATCTGGTATTACTGTTGCCGAAAGTGAGACTGTGAAGGGAGTAGTGATTGCAATTGTTGGAGACAACTTGGGGTCGCACTCACTGGGAGGCTTTACAGAAAACTTCAGCAGGAGTACACACTTCTGTAGGTACTGTCTTATTAACAGGGGAATGTTTCAGGGTGAACCTATAAAGCTAGGCCCCCCAAGGACACCAGACACTTATAGGAGCAGTGTGGAGAAGTCTGTTGTTCCTGAAAAGATGGTAGATGGAGTAAAATTTGACTCCATGTTCAATTCTTTGGAACACTTCCACATCTGCCAGCCAGGACTTCCTCCATGCTTAGGCCATGACCTTTTTGAGGGGGTAGTGGCTTTAGACATGCAACTCTATCTGAAACATCTCGTCTCCAATGGGCACTTCACATTTGCAGTTGAATAGGAGAATATGTCAGATACAGTTGAAAGGCAGTGATGCTAATAACCGCCCATGTCTAGTTAAAGGTGATGGAGAGAAGTTGGCAGGAAGTGCAGCACAGAATTGGTGCTTGCTGCGTCTCCTCCCTATTCTTGTTGCTACAAGAATTCAAAATCCACTTGAAGACCAGGTTTGGCAGCTGTGTCTCAAGTTGAGGGAAATTGTTGAAATTGTTTGCGCTCCCAAAATCCACACAAACCAGGTGGCCTGAGTTTGTGTGGATTTTGTATCTGAAGTTGCTAATTGACGAATATTTAGAGGTTAGAGCAACTGTCTTTTCAGAGTATACACTGAAACCCAAGCATCATTTCCTCCTTCACTACCCTGACCTCATCCTCAAATTAGGGCCACTCATAAGGCTATGGACTCTGCGCTTTGAAAGTAAGCATACATATTTCAAACAGTGTGCACGGAAGTTGCATAATTTCAAAAACCTCTGCGCCACACTAGCAGAGAGGCATCAATTACTGCAGGCCTATTTACACACAGACTTTCCACCAGTCCTTCAAGTAAGTCAAACTTCTGAATTTGATGTTAGGATGTACAACACTGCCATTCAAAATGCTGTTAGAGGTGTTGCGACACAGTACACAGCAGAAACCTTTTCGATCACATATAAGGGCAGGGCACTACATACCGGAAAGGAATGGCTGTACTTCTCAGTGGCACTGAGAATGGGTATGAGCTTAGTAAGATTGTTGTACTTCTGGTCAACCAGGAACGGCGTGTGAAAAGTTGTCGTCAGTTCTAGCTTTGGGTCTTGGCATACACATTTTGCAACAAAGCAAAAGGCCCATCATGTTTTTTTTGTTTGTATTTGTGTGGATAGTCTTCTGGACTACTACCCATTGCCGCTATATAAGCTGGTTGATCTTGATGCTATCGTTCTTCATTATTCTGTTTTTTCAGATGAAGTATAATGGAAGAAAGAATAAGATCTCTCCTCTCCTACCTTGAAGAGGAGACCATTGTAGAAGTGCAACAGTATCATGTAACCCTGGGGGTGCGGAATATTGCAGATATAGATTTGATCAACGAAAATGATCTTAGCCCTGTCCTTCCACTTGTTGACCGCAGAAGACTTTTTCTTGCATTCAGAAAGGGTAATGTATACATTTTTGCTTTTTTAAATAGTTCATAAAGAAATTGTGAAAGTTGTAAACTCTCTTCCAGCAGTTTTTAGGAGGCTTTCAAAGAGTGAGTTTTTTCTAGTCAGTCAGTCAATAAATACATAAGTAAATAGTTCAGTAATTTCAGCTGAGTTCAGCAATGATCAACTCAATCAAAATTATCTCTTTTAAATTTTAAAGTGTCATGACAAATTTATTAAAAAAATTAAACTTTTTTCTTCCAGCTTTCTGGTACTTCAAAAGCCTCAAATTTATAAGGCATTCAAGAGTGGATTTTCTACTTTAAAAACAGAACAAAAAAAAGAACAAAAACAAAGAAAAAAGAATCTTTTTTATATTAATATATTATTAAAGTTATATCAGTTAAATTTTATCACACAACTGAGTTTGACCACACCGGGGTTTCATCTGAAACTGATGTCACACTCACTCTTACACCTGTACCCCATTCAGAGTTGGTATTGGAGTCTGCAATTCCTGTGTCTTTGCACAATACAGCTTGGGTGTCAACATTAAAAGTGTGGTGGGAGAAAATGCATGAAAGTTTAAGGAGGTGTATTTTGCAAAAGAAACGACCACAAAATTCTGATCGGAGACATATGGTGCGAGTGATTGCTGATGCAGTTAAAACAGTTTGTCTGAATCCTCCATTTAAGCAATGTGCTGAACTGGCAAAGAACATTGTGGATATATACCCTGAGTCTTTCGAAGATCGGACTGAAGAGGGAGAACGTTTGGGCTGTGAGTATTACACCCTGAGCAAGCAGCTACGAACAAGAATTGAAATTTTAAACAGAGATAACACCCTGACACGTCTGCGAAAACCCAAGCATTCAGTTTCTTCCACTGATGTGGAGAATTCTGGTCCAGCCCCTAAATGTGCAAAGACTGACAGCTATGGCTGTATTAACTGGCAGCCTCTGCAACTACCTGAAGGGCAAATCCGATATTCTCTCAATGAAAAGAAAAGGGAGCTCTTAACCATTTACTCTCAAGAGGGACAAAGAGCTACAGAACAGAGGAGAGTCAGTGAGCTTATGACACTAACCTAGGAGCCACAGCGTTGGGACATAAATGCGACTCCTACCCGAAGTGTGTCAGATTTGCAAAAAGAGTGGCCTTTCCTGTTCATACCAAAATTTATTTTGCAACATTTCAGCACATTAACTGGCATTGAATTGGAAACAAGGTTGCAGGAATCCCTCACTGGAAAAGGAAAAAGAATTCTACAGTTTTTCAAAAGTCAACTTTTAAAATGGAAAAAAGAAGTCAAGATGGTACTTTCCAGCCTTGAAAAAGAGATGGAAGATGTAGATCCTGGACTTGCTGCAATACTAGTACTGATGTCTTACTTCAGAGAGAAGGAAGAGGCCATTTTCCTCTTGGCTGATATATATTTTGTACAGTATTGCCAATTCACTTTTGTCTTTCTATCTTATTGGTATTTGTGATTTCTAATTATATTGTGTGTGTTTGTGTTAATTTTCTGTTGCAGGAAACTTCCACGCAGACAAGTTGAGGCCCAGATATCCTTACCAAGCACACCTAGGCTCATCATGCTCGGTAATGCAACTAATGCACATTTCACTGCCTCATGCCACCATCTTATGCTAAATCTTTATGTTTGCCTCTTCAAATGTTTGTATCATATTGTCCCGAGTTGGACCTCATCCTTTTCCTACCTGTGCCTTGAGAATTTTGTCACGTCCCCCTGGGTTTGGTTTGTCCCTTGTCTTGCCATCGATGTGTGGGTCTGCTGTGTTTCTCTTATACAATTAATGTTTTGTTGTGAACCTAGTTGTTATGGTAATTGTAAAACTCTATAAGGTTGCTGTGCTATTTCAACCTAACTCAGCATTGAACTTTTCAACTTTTTCAGGAGATTCCATTATGGGAGCAAAAAAGTGGATGCTCTCTGTTGACGGCAGAGTCATCCTCCGTTCTGATTCCACATTCCCAACTGCGCTGGCTGTCCTCTTTGGATCGTTCTATATTTTCAACATTGAATACCCTGTGGAAGCAGCAACATCGCTTGAATTTATCCAGAGGTAAGAGTGTTTTTGGGATGGGAATACATACTTGCGCCTAAACACCAACAGACTTGCACACTAGGGCTGGGATAAACGATTATTTTTTAAATGATTAATCTAGCAATTATTTTTTCGATGCATCGATTAATCTAACGATTCATTTTTTCAGTCCGATTCGATTTAAGTTGCTAATAGCAACTTATACATGTTTATTTACATATCTGAATGAAAAAACATGAATTCTTTAACATTGCAATATATGTTTATTGCTCTTACGATTCCAAAGTAAAAGACTATACAAGTGCAAAGTAATGCATTCTTAGTCAGAGGTAGCATTAAATAAAGTTCAGTAGTGTATGTCTAATTGAGTGCCTGTCATTTTAAGACGTTCGTGTGGGAATCCTTGCAATTAACATTAACCCAGTTAAAAGGCTGCTGATGTGTGGATGCAATTCATAACGTAGTTAGTTCAAATAACGGTTCGTACTTCTCCTTTGGACAAGCACTTTTGAGTCTTGGAAAACACTTTTCCATTTACATCGGGATTTTGCAAACATTCAGAGTCAATAAAATGAGCCTTGCATGAGTAACGAATACAAGCAGCTGCAAGTAAGCATGCTAAACTTGACATCCAAACAGTATTCTAACGTTAGCTCTGAGATACTGCTTGATTGCATACTGTAACTTAACTTAGTTTAGTCTACTCAGTGTACTATGTTGTGATAAGACCTTAGCAGAGTTTACTTTAACTTTAATGCAGCAGTTTTGAACAAATTTGCGCAGCATGGTCACGATGCTAAGCGGATTTAATAGCAATTTAGCCCACTATCCTTCAACAATTGTGAATATTTTGTTAAATGACAGAGGAGGAGCAGCGGACTCGTTACGAGAGAGAGCGGGCGGGGCGAGGAAAGGCTGTGTGAGTAATGTGCAGCTCAATGAAATTATTTTCTTATCTTTAATTTAAATAGTAGGCCTACAACATAGAACATCAATGTGTGGTGGCCGGTTTTGATTTTGTGGTGCCCAGCCACAGATTAGTCAACATATGGCAAACACTGAAGGTGTAAAATTAAAAATATTTAGCAGCACACGTTATGCTTGACGAATCGACGCTCATATTTTGCGTCAACGAGATTTTTTGCGTCGACGTCATCGATTACGTCGACGCGTTGTCCCAGCCCTATTGCACATATTCACTCACTCATGCCTGCACACACATCCAACCATTTATTCACCTATCCACCAATTCACATGCACGCAGGCATGCATGCACCTACGTACCTACACTAATGTAGACCTTGACACACATACATACTTGCCTTCACACTCACACACCTGTGTATGCTCACACAAGCGCAGGAGCCTACACAGCCCCACACACATTCCCATATGCAGATAGCTGCGCACAGGCACTTTCACCCTCATACATACACAAGCACACAGACACCGCACACATGTACACTCTTTCACACCCACAGACACACACTCGTATTCCCACATGCATGCCTTGACACATGTACCTTAACGCTCAATGGCAGGCGTACGCACACACACACATGCATCTGCACATCCACACACGTGCCTTTATTCCCACAAACACACGCCTGCACACTTACACACACACCCTGAAACATACACACTCACACACAAGCGCCTATTAGAGGGAGAGCAGATAGCTTACAAACGTTCAGAAAAAGTCCTGTTGGCAAATTTGAAGAAAAGTCGGTAAAGGGGCTATTTCACTTCATTTGAGGGTGCTGAATTCAAATATTTTGAGTTTTAAGCTTGCTAATTAACATAATTCACATACTTTTTGGTTTTGCCATCAGATATCATAGGAATGGCAAAAAATAAGGCATTAATATACTCTTTATGTATCAGATATGTTGTAGGACAGGACAGGAATTACCCCAATGTCCCTCAAGTAGCAAATGAAAATAAGCTAAAATTAAAATATAAATTGAAATAATAGCTAAAATTCAGTATGACGTTTAGAAGCAAAATAGATTCCTTGATAATAAATTGGTAGAATAGTAGGTGGCTCATTTTTCTGTAGAAAGTACTTTGTCACTAACTATTATGAACAGTTGTCAGTCTTTACAGAGGATTTACACTGTATTTTTTTTTTTTACTGTTAAGGCGACTTGCCTAGTTAAAACATCTCACTGGTGCTCTTTCCGATCATTCAAATTCCAGCCATGCAAAAAAATGGAAGAGTGTGCAAGTTTGAGGGTTGCTGAAGAGTGCTATGGAGATTGCATGATTTGCTATCATTATTTTATCCTTAATATAGCTAGACATTTATCTGGAGTTCAGATTTCTACCATCTATCATTGGGTTAAATGTTTTAATCACCTATTAAAGGAGAAATCCAGTGTGAATCAATCCATAGCCCTGTTGTTTTACATTCCCAAGTGCTGTCGGTATGAGAACGATAGAATTCTGTGCAACATAGACCAAATAGCGACACGGCAGCCAAAGCTAACTGATGAGGGCATCAAAGTTTAGTTCTCAGATACCCGTATCTGTTAGCGTTACCTGCTATTTTGGTCTACAGTGGGCAGTGCTTCGACTTGGCCAGCTTCCCTCGCGGTCTGCGCGTGGGATCACACAACTTTAATTTGTATTTTTCCAGTGATGCTGCAACGACGCTGCAACAACCAGCAGATGTCTCAAGTGAGCAGGGTGTCTCGTAAAAAGAAATGGAGCCATGAAAACCCTACGCAGACTTCACTACAGACTTTAGCAGACTGGTTTAGAAATAATTTAATAGCCAGAAATATGCCCTGCCCTAATAAAGAAATATTTGGTTAACTGCGAGTAAATCCCGTTTGCAGCCGTAGAAAAAAACGCAGGACAAATTAAACATTCTGGTTTTCTCCGAGTACAACAATGATAGACAGACATCATTTGGACAAAATATAGAGCATATTAACCTCCGTTGCTCAGCCAAATGCCTTTGTCAAGTCAAGTCAGTTTTATTTGTATAGCGCATTTAACCCAAAGTGCTCCACATATAAGCTAAGACATTGTCATTGACACATAGACTAACAAAGACAATAGCGGACGGAGCAGCGTAGTCGCCAGCGTACCCATGACACGGAGACGTACAAGACAGACAACAAACAAATTAATAAATAAAATAAATAAAAATGAAAAATAAAATTAGTCCAATTTCCTACCGGCTGAAAATGTCCATGGGCAATGATGACTCGCGTGAAACTGCGCACAGCTGTGTCTCCACAACCGATGCATGCAACGCCAACAAAGTTCTTTACACTCCCTGGCAGTCTGGAGATAACGTGAACGTTAGGCCTTGTTATATAGTCTGGATATCACTGGAAGCAAGCATTTGATGGTCCGTAATGCAGAGTTCTTCAACGTTAACGTTAACGTTAGTCTGCTCAATCCAGACTCCAGGCAGTTGGCATGGCAGCTCACTGGTCATAAACAGCTCGGCGGCCTCAGCAGATCTTTCTCAGAGTAGCTCCAGCTGCTGTCCCGAGAAATCCCCTCGACCAGACACTGAAGTGCAGCACCGGCTCACAGATGGATGGGAAGGATGTAAGAGGCCCAGGGCAAAAGCTAGCCATAGCAAGCTTCCAATATGGACAGACATTAACAACATCAGCCGACTTGAAAGCAGTAAAAAGGACTAAGAGAATAACACGAAAACTATCAAAAATAACGTAAATAAATAAAGAAAACATTTAACTAGACAAATCAATACAAAAAATAAACGTGACATTACACAAAATTACGAACATTACATAAAAACAAACAAAAACATGATGCCAGACGGAGTGGCGTGTCTCTCCAGCGTCCCCGTAACCTAGCCACGCTTTACGGGGTTGTGTTACGTCCTGTTATCACAAAGTTACAGGCGATAAACGATTCACAAGTTTACTTCATTAGGGACTATTTATTTAAGGGGCTACCGGAGGAGTTTTGGAGCATTAGTCCAAAAAGACGTGACCCTCCCTCGCCAGCAAGAAATTTTTCTATGACCCTCCAAAGTGAAAAACGCATGACCCTCCCCTTCAATTTATTGATGCCTTCTGTAGGCTACTGGGTCAATTTGGGAGCTTGCATGCTACCACTCCACTCATTTGCACAATTTCATAAATAATCACCGGGACCGAAACATAGCCTACCTGTCAACTTTTTCCGGGTTTATCACGTAGGCTACTGTATTTTAACTTTTTTCCCCGTCTTAGGAGGAGCTGCAGGGCCGTCGCAAGGGGGTGCGAGTCCCTGTGTGAACTTGACAGGTGCGAGGCCCTTTTCACCCTTTTCTTGCATGAAATCATGCGATAGCCTATTGACGGTGCATTTTAATAGTAGGCCTAGGCTAAAGGCTACACCAGCTTGTCTTTAAGAGGGGAAATTTTATAGCCTATAACATTAGCTGAGTCACATATTTTGCCATAAGCCGTTTATCATAGGCTATCACGAAACCAAACTACAAAGGCGAACACTTTAACAGGGGGAATTAATCGGGCATGATGCTGAATGCCATTTGTCAATAAGTTGAAACACACATGACATTCAAACTATTGATACATTGTGCACTATGGACACTGGTCTGTAGGCTACCATTGGACAAATAAATGACATTGACTCGCCATATCCTGACTCAGAAAAAAAACATCTTCTTGCTTTTTTCTGCAAACTCAGCAATGAAATCATAGGCCAGCTTGCAGGTAGCCTACGTCTTTTTCATTTCATAGAAGGGCGGATGGATGCAACCGCGAGGAAGGCAATGAGTTGTTAAAGGGACACCAGGCAACGTTTTCGTGTTAATTAATCATCTTCGTAAGTCGGTATATGGTTAAATGACTCATTACGGGGCGAATGAAGGCTCTCTCGCCCGCCCCTACTGCCTGTAGGGAGAATATCCCACTTGCAAGTTCGGTGTATCCTACCCGCCGACCGAAGCAGGATCAGTTTACAGCACAGAGGCAGGCTAACGAAACGCTAGAGATTGTTGCAAACGTGTGTATAATGGCAGAGCCGGCGAAGAAGCAGCGAAAACCCTTGATGGAAGACGCAAAGAAAAGGAAAAGAGCTTGAGACCGAGCGAGGGGGAGTTTCGTAGAGAAAAAGCATCGGGCTTGCCTGGTGTCCCTTTAACAGACATGAACCAAGACATATAGCCCAGCAGCAATCTATCTAAAATAACACATACTTGAAGTACCATTCATGATATGTTGTCAAATATTGAAGTCGTGGGAAGTTTACATAATTTAAGCTGTAGGATGTTTCATTCGTCCCCCTTAAATAACTCTTGAACGGTTTTGTTCAGCGCTATACATGCTGCTTTCGACAAAGGACAGATGTATGTTGCTAGTTACAAAAAAATATTAACTTTCAGTGTTTTACAATGTCTTTGTCATGGGGAAGTGTTTTTCCCCATGCATTTCTTCGGGTTCTGTGTTGCGTTCATTTCAGTGACTGAAGCGAGAGAAGCGGGGTCTGTGTTGTGTTACATTAATTTATTTTCATTGGGCATGCCCTGCCTTGGCGTCCACAGCTCTTCAGTTCCGACAAAGCCGAAATTACTCATTTTGAAACGAGTGCAGGCCCGCGTGTTTGTATGGTTATATTGCTTGGCGGGGGGGGGAAGCAGCTTTCAGCCATAAGGCACTTTGAGAACATTTCCGAATTCACCCGACACTAATATTCAAAATGTTGAAAACTATTTCGGCATAGCCTATAAGCAGTTTAATTAAATGTAATGTTAGTTGTAAACAAATGGGCTACTTGGTGAGGCTGGGCCTCACAGATGCGCTCGTGCTTTAGATGGCAAGAAAAATCTTCACGATATAGGCCTATTAACTGCCCGCCCGATTCACGTTGGCTGGGGGGCAGGGGGGGCCATCCGACATTTGTGCCCAGTTAATCCGACCCTGCCCCCAACAAATCACACCTTCCCACCTCTGTGACAGCTTAATAGAAGTTGAGAGGACTCCTAAATCACAGACCTGTTCACAAACAGGTTTTGTGGCATTTCGCCATGTTTTGAAAATCCTATGCGGCTACAGGAGCTTCCAATCGTGAGGAAGCAATTTTGCATTGTAGCCATAACTAACATGCAATAACGCCACCAACAACAACCAAAACTAGGCTAGCAACAGATTAATTTAATAATGTTACAAAGATACTACATCAATCCGTATGTTTTATTAGGCTACTAGGCTATTCATCGGGCGGGCAGTTAATACTAGGCTATTTGTTTTGCCTTACTCTTGATTAATTTAGGCTAGCCTTTTTATTCAGTTATTCATCATCTTCCGTCCTTGTGTTGCGCACGCATTCTCAGACCTGTCACCTGCCACTCATCATCGTAAGGGAGGTGTTTGGAATCATTCCCGCGTTACAATCATCAGCCAATCAAGGTGGTCACTTCAGTCAAGCTTGTGCATGAGTAATAACGTCATCCATAGCAACGAAGACTCACTCACTCTTAGTCAAAGATTCTAGAATGTTCGGTCCAGAATCTGTTCAGGAGTTGTCATTTTTCCTTACTAAGAGTAGGTCTGAAATAACCTGGCAATAGCCAGATGAATTTCGCTCCGCCTAGCTCCACTCATCCATCTGGAACCGATCCATTGAAGTGCTGCTTCAGAAGGCTGGGCCTAATCAAAAAATGCTTGCATATGATTGAATAAGCCACTTGTCCGTCATCTATTGACGTGCTACTTCAACCACTCACATCGAAGCCAACCCGTGACGCTAATAACAGACTCACAGTCGCTTCTACGCTATGTCACATCTATGAAACTCCCACCCTGTGTCCTGATTGGCTAAACCATAAAGTTGGTTGGAGAAATCACTCTCAATGGAAGAGGTCCCAGATGGATATGAGTGAAGCTAGGCGGAGCTAAGCTGAACGACATTCATCTGGCTAGGGTCAGGTTAGGTCAGAAAGGCTTTGTGAATAACTTAATAAGAGAAACTCCTAGCTAAAATATTGCTATTTAGGAGTAGCCTACTCCTAGTGGTAAGATAAAAGGCTTTGTGAATATGACCCCTGGTGTCTAATGCATAGCCCATTTACACAAAATAATGGTCGAATATTAGGCTACTGATGATCATTGTTATTTAAGAACATGCAGTGTGCGTAGGGCACTAAAAACATCTTGCTCGTAAAAAATCATCATGCCGCACATTGTGGGGGGTCTGTTATTTAAAGGCACAATCCGTCAGGATTTCATTTTATTTAATTCACACTCCACACGCCAATCCAGTTGGGGGCAGCATGTAGGAAAACAATGATGTCACAATGATTTGCTAGTGGTAGAAACGACGAAACGCACATTGCCCATGCCCTCCTCCCTCCCCAATCTCCGTTTTCGCTACTGTCTATCCCTATGTGTCTATCAGAGAATGTCTCTGTGTCTATGGTCGCCGCCTAGAAAAAAAACCTCCTAAATCCGGAAAATGTCTTCTTCAAGCGGCTCACCCTTACCCGATCACTACATATAACAGTTTTTATTAACGTTTTTTCTTTTCACACTGGTATTGTTGGTAATGAGACATTTGAGAAATAAATACAAATTTGCTAGCGGCATTTGGCAAGCAAGTCTTAGCAAAGGCTAGGCCTAGCCTGCGTGTAGTAGCGATTGTATGGATGGATAAAACTGAAAATAGTAATAAGGTATTTTTTTCACGTGGAGACTGACGACGAAGATTGCATCGAGTCAGACAAGAGTGGGCAAACGTAAGGCCCAGGCAAAGAAGAAAAGGCCTGGGTGTCTAGTGTCAGTCCCAGACCTGGAGAGAACAGTACAGGGACGACTCGAGCTGTCAGAGCAGCCAGAGAGCGCGCTGACCAGCAGAGGCGTTTGGAGAAGTCACCGTGAGAGTCTGGCAGCAACACAGGTGTTCTTGCTACGTAGCCAGTAACTAAAATGCTCCATGTAGTCAGTGGTTACAGCCAATCGTTCTGTTTAGAGGTCATTATTATTACCATTTATTACATGGCTCTTTATAATGCTGTAGAATGCTCCATTCACTCCGATGGGACTTCCCAACGTCCTACGGTCTGATAATTTTTAATACCGGACCGTTGCTAAGTATAACCAGAGAATGTCAAGGAAAGTGAAACTCGGCAGGCCACGGCCAGCGCTGCATCACTGTCGGGAGGTATGCCACGATAATGACCGCCTTACAGAACGTTATTCCTTACACAATCATCCTCTACAACTAACAATAAAACTTTCTAAGAGCACAGTGGCTACATTTCATATAACAAAGAATACCTGAATTATGACTAAAATGGTATGTTCATCTTTTCCTTTGCACCTTTAGGCTATGAGTTCATATTTAAAACTATGGGCACAAATGTCAAGAGCCAAAGCTACCACTTGAAATTACTTTAGTTTAAACAACTCTTTAACAACAAATAGATTCTAAGAAGTCAGGAACAGGAGAGAAAAGCATGATGTTAGTATACCAATCTTGATCAAAGAACACTTTAAGGCACAACCAATGTTTCACCAATCCTGATTCTTGGTATTTATTATAAAACTACAAGACAGGAATAAACTTTACATCTACCAAGTGCAACAACATGAATAGAAATGTAACTTTTGGACTATATGAGGCAGGAGGGAAGCAGCTGGGCACATGGATAGTCCTTAGCAGTCTTCAACAGCAAGAAGTTGGGCTAACGAGTCAGGCTTCATGTTGATGAGCCACAGGAAATGAAGAGGTGATCTGATCCTGTGAAAACAGATACAAACACACACATGGGTATATTGTGATAAAGACATGTTTGAAGAGCTTCAAAGGAAAATGGTGATGCTACTTTGCAACAGGCCTGACACAATCTAAGCAACTTATAACGTTACCGGAGATAGAGGATAGTATTCTAACGTATCTGAAAGAAAGAGCTAGCATTAGTTGTAATTTTAGTATCTTATGCTGCCAACATCATTCGTTAGCAAGACCACAAGCCAGTGAACATTCACCAATATCAAAATGTATTTATTGCATATTGGAACATTACACTCTATGTATTGTGTAGGACACAAAACTGGGTCACGTACAAATAATAGTATTTGGCAAACTGCTTGGCATATGCAGCAAGGACGCTATCGCTAGGTTGGTAACGTTAGCAATGGCGGTCGAACAAAGTCAATTTACCGCGATCTACAGCTGACAAACATTACCTAGTGGCTCGAGAGCTAATTCTACAATATCTCCTTTGCTTAATCAAAATTATGAATTATGTTTAACAGATGTTTACTTACCAGTCAAGAAGAAATGTCACAAGTTCCCTAGATTAACATGTATTTGCTTGCTTCCCATCTGATATTCTTTTCGCCTCAGATCGAGTTTTTTTTAGCTGGAGGCGATGGAGGTCTCTTCGGTCTCTTCCTAGAACTTTCAGCCATTCTCGCAGTACACTTCACTGTAGAACTTGAACTCCGTGGGGGAGGGGAGGAGCAGGAGGGGGTGGGAGCAGAGCGTGCGTAATTCCGTTGTCTCTTTCTCGACTGCTCTGGGCTGCACTGAAGACGGTTTGGCCGGTATGTTACTCCCTGTCGCCACCTCAGACATAAAATGGTATTGCAAGACTGGACGACCCGGGGCTAGTCGGTAGCACGCTAATTCTGGAGGAGATCTCTGCAATGTTATGCATATTCTTCGATTAGAAAATGTCAGTAGTGTTATTTCTTCACATTCTATTGATATGTATAGTTGATTTTTGAATGCATTACACTTCAAAAAAGACACATTGTGCCTTTAACCTACTTACTGTAGGCTGCGCAAACCACAGGCCTTTATTTTGGGCAAGCCTGCATTCGAGGCAGGCCTTCTGTTGAAGAATTTTATATAAAGCCTGCGCTAACAGTAATCCTCCTGCCCCCGATACCACAGCTGTGGATAGTGTGGAATGTTCAAGTAATAACACAATCCAATGTGTGTCTCAATTGTCCCCCGCTGACCACCTCACACATTTCTCTAGATTTTGCAACGACCTTTCATGTAACAATGCCATAAAATGCTAGTTTTTAGGACACAGAGTAATGTTTGTAATGATAGCAGTTAGGCCTACATTTAACAGTAACATAAGTGTAATGAGCTATTCATTGTCGAAGGTGCATGGTGAAGTGAAATTCTTACTTTGGAAAACAAACATTTGCCGATATCATTGGATGGCCAGTTCAGACAAAGCCGAAATTACTCATTTTGAAACATTTGTATGGTTATATTGCTTGACTTAAATCCCAGAGAGTAGGCCGCACCCCACAGTGATGGGCCTAGCGGTCTTACGCGTTCAGTGCGGGGTATAAACAAGCTGAGAATTTAGCGGTGTCACGTCTGGTAACAGTGTCGCACTTTACTGCATTGACTATCAAAGGGGCGCTCACAGTTTGTCGTTGCATTTTATTTTTAACCAGTCGTTGTCTTGGGGCCCCAAGCAATTGCTTGCCTTCTAGCGACGGGCCTGCTTATGTGATCGGTTGATTACTGGAACTTGCCGAGAACCTAGCGAACTGTTTGACTCGTGTGGCAGCCACGGTTACGAGGCCCAAAGCCGTACAGGCTCACCATAGTTTGACTGATTATACTACCACTCCAGTAGAGGCGCTAATGCGCGAGAGTAGCAGAAAAGTTTATTGATCCCCAAGGGGAAATTCAAAAGCGGATGACTATGTGCAGTTTCATCAACCATGCAGTGTCTTTTTCTGCCACCTAGTTCATTCCTGGTGTCACTATAGAATATAATTAGGGTAAGGCTTTGCACCCATGGTACAATTAGCAGTGTATGCTATTCGTACCCTGGTGCAATTACCGTATATACCCGAATGTAAGACGAGGTTTTTGTCCTAAAAATAGGCTGGAAAATGGGGGGTCGTCTTATTTTCGCGATATAGACTAAATCAAAAAAGGGTGAAACAGTAGAGGGCGCCAACACGATAGGCTAATTAGTGACAGTGTTATGAATTAAATAAGCAGTAAAGTGCCGCCATGGAGAGGTCAAGAGATCATCTTAAGAAATGCGCTTCAAAAGTTGGTCAAATAAACCAACACATTCGAAACAGTTATGACGCCAACTTTAAAATTATGGTTTTGAATGAATCTAATAAAGCTGCCAAAAAATGTGGAGTCACAGAATGTAACGTTCAGAGGTAGCGAGGTCAAAAAGAACAACTAAAAAATGCCAACAGCCAAAGGAAAGCTTTCGAACCCCGGTCTCCCACATGTTATCCCATGTCTGAGACCACTGCACTATCCTCTTCCACAAGTAAATAGTGTTTGCGGGTAAACTTATAGTTTATAGGCCTGAACATCATATTCACAAAATTTCTGTTAACTAACAAACTGACGGTTGTATGTGTTCACTGAACCAAGAGTATGAAAATAAAACATAACTTTTCAATCTAAAACTTAATCTTAGTGCCGAAACCTTTCAGAATTCTTCACTTTCTGCTGACGAAAAAACGAATGTCCGCCATGTTTTTTGTGCACGTGAGCAACGTCTTTGTTGTTATGTTACAGGTGTGAATAGCTCAGCTGTGTGGCCAAGGCTATTCGTACCAGGGGTGTAAATAGACATTCTGATATAATTAATGTATTTCGGGGGAAGTAAGGGGAGAGGAAGTTGTGAGCAGGGCTCCGAACCGGTTCAAGGAACGAAAACCGAAAACGAACGGAATTTTATGATGAGCGAAAACGGAAACGAAAACAAAATGGTCTTCAACTGTTCCGGAACAGAAACGTTATTTTGAAATCCACAAAACCGGTTAATAACGTTTTTTATTAACCGTATGTATGTAGAAGAGTTAAACGGGAAATTTGAGATAGGCCTTTGGGGTATACTACGAAGCACGTTAGACATATCTAGGCTATGTAGACATATCGAGGCTTGACAAAGCCTTGACTCAGGGGTATACGTTAAGTGATACTACGATTGCAGTTATGTGATATATTTGTCAAACTAGGCTTTCAGCTCAGATCTGTGCGCGTTCTCGGTGTGTTGGGATGACTTTGGCCAATCGTGTAACGTGGAGACGCACAAGACCGCCTCTATTTAAAAACAATTATTTCCGCATTCATGAGCGATAGCTTAATCTACACTGCGGTCATTTTTTGTGTCTAACCTATAACATCAAATAAATCAATCGTCATCAGTTGTTGTATGGTATGCACGTCCATAGTGGGATATTTGCACGCACAGCACTATTAAAGCGCATTCGAGATCCAAAATGTTAGTAGAGGCAGAGCTCCACCTGTAAGACATACGACAGAATCCTACACGTGAGAGAACTTCGTTTTTAAGACAATTGATTGGTCAGTGTGCGGTAGATTACACAATTTGAGCTATAACTTAGCACATAACTTCCTCCCGACCAGGTTTGGTTGACAGCATAAGATACCATGGTGATATAGCGACACTAAAACAGATCCACTTTTGTGTCACAGCATAGCCTGGCTTTGAGCGCAACATACCTTGCTAACCCACTAATCGAGATTCGTAGTACACCCCACTTGTCAGCAACAGAAAGGTTTGTTTATAAACAGGGTTGGAAGTTATAGCGCAAGCCTTTGGAGATCTCCATATAAATAAATAAAAGATAAAACTTTAAAAAAGGCTACAACCAGGTAAGGAGTTTAGCACGTATCCAGAAATATTTTTGATAAGATAATAAATTATTTATAGGCATAGGTTAGGCCTACAGTAAGTCTGTAGGCTATGGGATGGATAGCCCATCTGAATGTTTTTGGATGTCGCCTGTGATTTATTATTTTTGGGCATAGCTACGGTATAGGCTAAATCAAGGGGAAATAATGAGTACGTCTATTCTAAGGTAAAGTCCACAAAAATAGACTTGATAGGCCCACCAAACACTGCCGGAACTTTAAGAACGAACGATATTTTGCGTTCCGAACTGGTTCAGGACCGATATGTTGGTGGCGGAACGCATGCAAGAACGAAAACGTTAAACGCCTACCTGAACCGTTCGGAACGGAACGTTTGAAAAATTATTTCGTTTTCAAGCCCTGGTTGTGAGGAAGTTGTGTAGATTGTGTATAGGCCTACTTTTAAAATGCGCTACATCAATGGAAAACTCTTGGGGCCTCATGTACAAAGCTTGCGTACGCACAAAAATGCTGCGTACACCACTTCTCACGCTCACATCCGGATGTACGAAGACTGACTTGAATGTGAGAATGTGCGGTCCTACACGCAAACTTCATGTCTGGCGTATGCACATTTCCAATGTGTATCGTCAGTTGGCGACACTTACTGTAGAGGCAATGAGCGCAACAATATTGATCGCAAGTCTAGGCCTTTAGTGAAACGTGGGTTATTAAAAATGATAAAACTTCAAAAGTAGGCCTATGTTTTTATATAAATGGACATGCAATATGCGCAAATTCTACTAAGTTATGCAACAACCTATCTATAATGACAACTGTAGAATTAGAGAATAAGAATTAAAAGGGAATGTGGAACCTATAGCCTACACAGCGCCGATATTTGGTTACACGATTGTTAATGACTGGCTTATCAAACATTTCAGATTTTGAAGAGCTTTCCACAAAACCTGTGATAAATGGGGTCGGCTTCACGCATTCGCCCATGCCTTAACATTTGCAGAGTGTTTTCCCTTCATATCTTTGATAGTTTTCATTTTAAAAGAAATACATATGGGACAGGATGCATGTGAATAGATAGGCTGACTAATAAGCGCGAATATAAGCTATTTCCCTTAGTGTGATTGACTGCATGGCTACTTTGACTTTCTTCCAGTAAGCATTCGCATTATTGTCACACTTGTGTGCAATTATAGGGATAGGCTATGACCCAGAAATCGTAATGTTGTGGCGTGTTGGCCTGGATCAACTTAGTTTATTCCATTCGGGTGCACAATGCGTGGTAGGCTACTTGGACACGATTGATTTAATGATTTTTTAATAAAAACGCAGTTATGTTGTAATGGTCCAAATGCATGCGAACCCTGTCACCTATTTGCAGACTGACCAATAATTCTGCCACAGTCTCCTATATAGCCTGTAGCCAATAGCCACCTGCACGCTCTGTCACTACTGTTTTTTGTTATTAGTTACAGATGATAAAGACGTGATTCTTGCCATTTCGTCAGATAAGCACTTCTACCTTGCATTTGCTGGAAATAAATGTTTTTATTAATTTGAGGATTTCAATTATTAAACTTTGGAACAGGTTTGAGTATGAATGGATCCACAGATGAGTTTTCATTGTTATTAATATTGTGGGATAGGCCATTTTGTCTTCGCGGAGGTCTGCGCTCTTGAATGTCCTTCTAGTTAGCATATTAAAATGAGTGTGATTGAGGGAGGAGAGAGGGTGGAGTGTAATGCTCGTGCATGTACGCTTAATTTCACGTTAATTGTAATGTACAAAGAAAAGCTGCGTGGAATGCTGCATACGCACAGTTTCATACATCAGGATTTTTTTGTGCATATGCTACTTTTCAGGTTTGCACGTACGCAATGTTTTAGTATGAAATCCATGCAAGTCTTTGTACTGTACATGAGGCTTCTGGTCCCTAAAATGACTCCAGGATATTTCTAAAAGTTTGTGCTTTTGACAGATCTACCGCTCTGGCTTTTGACCATTCGTGCCCTGAAAGGCAAGTCTTTCACATTCATATTCGGTTACATCTGCCAAGAACGATAGAGAGCTGACACATTGAGTAAACTTTAGCTCTACCGTAAAACTTTACAGCGGCATAGACAAAGGGAATGACTGCTAATGTGTTGAATCTTCACCTAAATAAAGTCAGGGTTTAACAGTCAAAATGTATGTTTTTCCGTGAAATTTGTTCACAATATTAAAGTGTAGACTGTATACTATCAAACTATGCAAAAACGTGAAATTCAACATTTTAACCTGTACGTTTGTTTATTGTGGATTTTCTCAAAATAGCACTGTGCCCAAAGCGACTGGTTTCACCTTGCAGGGTCACAACTGTGGCACATCTGAGTTCAATTTCTCTACCCACACCCAGGCCTGATTACTGCCACACCTGTTCTCAATCAAGAAATCACTTAAATAGGACATGCCTGACAAAGTGAAGTAGACCAAAAGATCCTCAAAAGCTAGATGTCATGCCAAGAGCAGAGATGGTTAGGGACGGGCGAAGCAAGGCTTTGTGAAAGAACGAAACGTTCGAAGCAATTGCGCCGGAATGTGTCGAGGTTTCGAAACAATCCGACACACGTAACTTTATGGTGACATCTAGTGGCCAGTTTTGCTAAAATCACATTTTGACCGTGAAGCACAACTGCTTCAGACGAAGAATATAAATAGCCAACATGGAATGCAAGATTTCGTCTACAGCTACGTGGTTCAGTGGTTAACACACTGGCATTCGGCCGGAGCGGCCGGTGTTCGACTCCCTGCTGGTGCTTAGAAATGTCAGACTAGTATATGCCTTCAGTAAATAGAACATTTTTTATATCTGCCAGTTAGATGTTTTGTTAATTCAGTTTCATAGTACATTATCCTTTGGAATATGCTGGAGAGGAAAATGCTACAATGGTTTTAAAATGTAGGCTATGCTTATGGCCCAGGGTTTTTTTTTTGGGAACATGTTGTAGGGAAATAAAGGATACATGTGAAGCAGGTTATAGACTAATCAGGTACAACATGGGAAAAATAAACAACACATTTTTTGTATGTCAACATAAATTTTTATTTAGGAATAACAGTTGTTCTGCCGTCTTGTCATTTAATCTGTTTCTTGTTTTTGAATAAACCTCCCCAGCCTTGGAAAAAAATTCTTTCACAAGGCACACTTGTTGCTGGCATGCACAAATATTTTTTGGCCATCACAGTTAGGTTTGGATAAACCACTCTCCTCTCCTGCCAGTATTTCAAAGGGTCAGCTGTTCTTGAAATAAAGGCATCAGTCATATATTTTTTTACTTCCACTGTGGCATCTGCAGTGGCGCTATGAATGTTTTGGGTTTCACCAACACGGTGATCAAACAAATCCCATAGACTCTCTGATGGGGATGCTGTTGAAGATGATGATGATAGTGGTGGTGTCGGGTCTGAGGATGTTGATGCCTGTGGCTCTAATTTAATGAAAAGAGCAGTTAGTCATACAGCATAAGTATATATTATGTTATTATCACAATACACTGAAATGAAAACTGACACTGCTCACCATCAGGTGTTGTTGTCGCTGAGCCCATCAGTGAAGCACACTCTAAAGTCAGATTCCTCTCAGCTTCTAGGGCTTTTGTAGGATTGCCAAACGCCAAATGCTTGAATCTCGGGTCCAGCAATGTTGCCAGGGTTAGCACTCTAAATGACTCATACGATCCACATCTGGAGTGCAGCCCTTCCTTCAGGTGGGTGCCTAATGTACAAAACAGAAACCAACACAAAACATTAATTATATCAATCAACAGGATATGACATGTATGGTCAATTATAGTACTGTTATTATTGCAACCTACCTAATTGCACAGTTGGCTCCCGTGTTGCAATTGACATCTTTTCATTGAGTTTGAACTGCAGCATCCTGTACAGTGGTATCAGCCATTGAGTTTGACCTGTAGTATCCTGTCCAGTGGTGTCAGCTTTGACGCTGACACCCTTTGTTCCTCTGACATCTCCACAGTTGCCAGTTGTTTAAAGGGCTGGAGAGCAGATAAGGACTCTTGTATCAATTCAAATTCAAAACTGTTCAAAGGTGTAACATCACTGTTCAGGTTGGCAAGGGCAGCAGCTACAACTGATCATACAGTCTCTGTAGCATGTCGAATGTACTGTTCCACCTAGTTTCCACCTCCTGAATCAGTTTTAGGGCAGGCCTGCCCATCATGGTCTGAATCTCAACCAGTTTGTCCTTTGCTTTGCAACTGGATCGGAATAATCCAACTATTTTTCTGGCTTTGTTGCGGACGTCCTGAAGTTCAGGTGTTTGGTCCAGGGCCTTTTTTACTATAATGTTTAGTGTGTGGGCAAAACATGGCAGATGGCGGATCTGTTGCAGCTGGACACTCAAGACCATGTTTGCTGCATTGTCTGTCACCATGCACTGGACCTTAGATGTAATGCCCCACTCAGCCATGAGAACAGTGTTGGCCTCCATAATGTGCTGGGCGGTGTGGGTTCCCACAAATCTGGTGACACCAAGTAACACTGTTGCCATTTTTGCCTCAGGTGTGACATAATGGCACGTCACACCAAAGAAGCCATCCATATTGATGGATGACCACATGTCACCTGTAAGGCTAACAAAATCAGCCTTCTGCAAATCATCCTTGACTTGCTCCTTGGTGCGGTTGTACTTGTCATCCACCATCTTTGTCAGCGCCTTCCTGGATGGGAGGATGTAGTTGGGGTCCAGCTTAGTCACAAAGGCCCTGAAGCCTTGGTCCTCGACAATGGTGAATGGCTGCATGTCTTTCACAACCATATCCACCAAAGCCTCATCCAACTCCCTCTGCCTGCATTTAAAAGAACATAAAACTCACTTTTAGACATTACTATTACTTAGGCCTACATTGAGAAAATACAGGACATCTTCAGGTAGCTTAATGCAGTTTTAAGCAAATAATTTAGTCATTTGGATTTACAGCAGCAGTACAACAGTTTATAAAACATTCTGTTTAGTATTTTAGGTGTACAACTTGTTGCTTTGTGTTTTCTATATTTCGGTGTAGTTATGCTTTGTGTTCCTATATTTAAACATTTGCCGCCATTAAAAGCATGGTGGCGCAGCGGTAGCATTACCGACTAAGAATCAGACGACCCGTGTTTAATTCCCGCCGTCACTGTGTTGCTTTTACTGAGATAGAGGGCGTAGCACTTGACTCTTATGTGTTTTAATTTATCCCCTCTAATCAACACACTGAGATTTAATTTATTTATATTTGTAAACATACCTCTATTCAGTGGCCCAGCAGCAGCAGCAGGCCTATATACAGGGGCATCACCGTCCTCTGCATTCTGAAGAACTACAGGGTGACTGGTCCTCAGATGGCGCAGCATGGAGGATGTATTATTGCAATAGGAAAGGAACCTGTCGCAAATGATACACCTCACCTTATTAGGGGTTTCTAGATGGAAATGCTCCCACACCACAGATCGTGTTCTCTTATGTGGCATATCCATCCTTAGCCTATCTATCCTAACCAAATACAACTATCTGTAACCTAGCCTACCTCGCGCTAATCTGCTACTATCTAAATATTAACGTCACTAGACTATATCTATCTAAACTATCGCTCACTGTCTGTCTCTAGCCTGTCAATTAATCTATATCACTAACCTATCAATTACAAGAATGCACTATAAATCGCTATATCTCTATGTCTCTATCTCTCAAAATCTCTCTCACAAAAAACCCACAAAGATAGGATGTGTTTGAATGACTTTAAGCATTCTGGGACTTTGTAATTTAGATCAAACAGGTGTTTACTCGGGTAATTGGCTCGCGCGGTAGGTGTGCACCTGTCCAAACCAAATTGAAACACCACGAAGCCTCACTAAGCCATGGTCACGTGACATGGCCGTTTTGAACCACACTTCGAAACACTTGCGTTTCGGAAGCTCGACACTGTTTCGAAACGTCAGCTTCGAGCGTCACATCCCTAGTCACACGTTGAGGGAGCGTGCAGTCGGCCTGCTGACTGCAGGTATGTCCGTCAAAGCTGTTGCCCTCGGTGTGTATGGCGTTGTGTGAGTGAGCGGTTTGCTGATCGAAGCATGAGCATGTTCGGGATGCTCTGGATCGGTGCATACTCACCGGACATGTCACCCATTGAGCATGAAGGAGTGGACCAACTCTCCACAGGCCACAATCAACAACCTGATCAACTCTATACAAAGGAGATGTGTTGCACTGCCTGAGGCAAATGGTGGTCACACCAGGTACTGACTGGTTTTCGGACCCCCACAATACAGTGGCCTAAGGTAGTGATGGGCAAATGAAGCTTTGGTGAAGCACTGAACCACTTTAAACAATTGATTCAAAAATGGATTCATTACTCGAAGTTTCAGTAACAGCGACCTCTCCTGGTGAAAAGCCAAGACTGCATCTACATGTAAATTATCCCGGCTAGATGGTGGACAGGAAGCTTTACTAGTGAAATAAATCAAGTGCACGCACCTAACCACCCCACCCCCACACATACGTAGTGCACATGACTACGAATGGGATATCATTCTTTATACAAATAAAGATTGATCAGGAGCCATCAGAATAAAGTTTTCCCACGTATCTCTTACATTGTAATAAAAATAAATCGATATGAACAAACTTGTCACAGTAGAGACTACGAACTAAACAGAATGTTTTGCATTAGCGTGTTTATGCTTTGAGCGCGCTACAATTCAGACTAGAAACGAGGCCGTGGCAGCACGATTGGTTCACATGGCGGTGGCGCTGCGAACCACTCAGGTGATTCTTTCAGAGAATGAAGCAGTTTCTGTTTCAGACGTCATATGTCACGTGATTTTTCCGTAGCAAAGCAACCTTCGGAGCAGTGGTTCAAATGGAATTGTAGTTACTGGTTTGAAGCACGTATCAAAGCTTCAGTGTCAGACTGCCATCACTAACCTAAGGCACACCTGTGCAATAATCAGGCTAGTAATCAGCATCTTGATATGCCACACCTGTGAGGTGGATGGATTATCTCAGCAAAGGAGAATTGCTCACTAACAGATTTAGACAGATTTGTGAACAACATTTGAGAGAAATAGGCCTTATGTGTATATAGACATTTGAGTTCAGCTCATGGTAAATGGGGGCCAAAACAAAAGTGTTGCGTTTATAATTTTGTTCAGTGTACTACAAATTTGACTTGCATCTGATGTCGCAATACATCGTACTTTCATAAATCGTGCAACATATTCTACCTTGTCTGTGGACATCGTTATTTGCAAAGCCGGTGCTGGATAAACAGATAGTGTGCGTGTGACAGAGGGAAAGTTCTTTGGAGTTGCTTTAACACACTTGCATTCGACCGGAGCGGCCAGGGTTCGACTCCCTGCTGATGCTTAAAAAGTTCGGACTATGCCTTCAGTAAATAGAACATTTTTATATCTGCCAGTTACAGATGTTTTGTTATTTCAGTTTCATAGTACATTATCCTTTGGGATATACTGAAGTGGAAAATGCTACAATGGTTTTAAAATGTATGCTTATGGCCCAGGGCCGGGTTTCCCGAAAGCATCGTAAGCCTAAGAGCATCGTAAAGTCCCTCTTATGAACATCTTAAGATTTGCCGACTGTTTCCGGAAACCATCATAGCTTAAGACCGTCGTGAAAACACACGTAGATCTACGAGTGGTCCAGAGTTCTCGTTACCGGCTAAGAGCGTCTTAACAGACTTCTCACTGAGGTCACCAACAGGACATACAGACAGGGTTCCCACGGGTCATGTAATTTCTGGGATATCAAGTCAGGGAATTTTATCATATTTGGGGCAAAGTCATGGGATATCAGGGAATTTTGTTGTAGCAGTTTAGAATATACTTGGCAAAACACATTAATACAAATATAAATATTTCCATGCAGGTGTATATCTGTTTCTTAGATTTACTGCTTTTTTGAGTGGTGATGGTTAGCCCAACTTTGTTTATTCAATGACCATTTATTCATATTCCGCTCTAAAAAGTCAAAGATTGTTGAACGCTACATGGCTGTTCTGAAATCTTATCTCATTATAGGTCATGGAAATTCAGGGATTTTCTCAGGGAAAGTCAGGGAAAAGTCATGGAATTTTACACTTGACGTAGAGTGGGAACCCTGTACAGAGGAATTACAACTTATAAGACATTATCCAACTTATGTTCCCATTCTTTATTACTTGTGATGAATCAGATTTTAGCATGCAAAATAGCATACATGGTCATAATAATGTGATTAAAAGCGGACAAAAATGTAATCAAGTTATGAAATGAGACGTTGCCAGAATAGTTTTCCATTATCTTTGTACAAGTGTAGGCTATCTTTTATTAGGCCTATGAGGTAAAAGCAGAGAAAGGAACATGTGGTTTAGTCTGTGTTGCGTCAAAATCTAAGCCTAATAAGCCTAAACATTCACTTTCTTCTTGACTTCTTTCCTTTCATCAAACGTTTTCTTAAGTGACACCGCAAAACATTATTGCACGGTGCAACAATCTAATCTTAAATAATTACAATTATCTTTTATTCTTGTCTGTGTGGTATATAGCCTACTTGGGATGCTTACATGCAGACATCAAAGTTGTTTCTATTTTCGTATTGACGTCATTTAATGTGTAGATCCAAAGTTTAAACGGTAGGCTTAGCTGTGACGTGCACCTGTCATCACCTGACATCACGTGCACCTGTTCACCTGACATCACCATCAAATTAGAGGATATTTCAGAACTATTAACGTGGACAGCTCCCCTTTAAGAGCGTCTTAAGAGCAGTGCACGCGCGTTCACGCTACGAGCATGTTCGGGAAACAGTCGGTAAAAACAAACGAACGATCGTATGATGAATCGTAGAAAACCCTCTTAAGAGTGTGTCTCTGTCGTTTCCGTTCGGGAAACCGGGCCCTGGCTTTTTTTTGGGAACACATTGTAGGGAAATAAAGGATAAATGAATGAAGCAGGTTAGACCAGGGGTGTCAAACTCAAATTCACAGGGGGCCAAAATTAAGAACTGGGAGTATGTCGCGGGCCAAGCTCAACATTTATTGAATAACCGATGTTTTTATTGAATTAAAACTGTATACACACAAGATGCAGGCATTTCTGAATATAGCCTAATAGACAAAATATATTGAATATCTGAATAGAAAAAATATATTGGCCTATTTTTTGCAGGTGAACTATAAAAATTGTAAATTTGTATGTATGGCCAATTATAGTACTGTTATTGCAACCTACCTAATTGCACAGTTGGCTCCCATGTTGCAATTGACATTTATTCATTTAGCTTGAACTGCAGCATCCTGTACAGTGGTATCAGCCATTGAGTTTGAACGGCAGCATCCTGTACAGTGGTATCAGCCATTGAGTTTGAACGGCAGCATCCTGTACAGTGGTATCAGCCATTGAGTTTGAACGGCAGCATCCTGTACAGTGGTATCAGCCATTGAGTTTGAACGGCAGCATCCTGTACATTGGTATCAGCCATTGAGTTTGAACTGTAGTATCCTGTACAGTGGTATCAGCTTTGACGCCGACACCCTTTGTTCCTCTGTCGAATGTACTGTTCCACCTGGTTTCCACCTCTTGAATCAGTTTCAGGGCAGGCCCATCATGGCCTGAATCTCAACAAGTTTGTCCTTTGCTTTGCAGCTGGATCGGAATAATCCAACTATTTTCCTTGCTTTGTTGCGGATGTATTGAAGATGAGAGAGAGAGAGAGAGATGGGGATGTCCTTTGTTTGTGAGCGAGGGAGAAGGGAGATCATGTAAAAGAGCTAGCACCATCAGCGACCGGGATTGTGGCCTTGGTACACTGAATAATTAAATAATAATTAAAGCTGTTGTCATCCAAGACTGAGAAGTTGGAAATTTAGAAAAGTTATGTTTGTATAGGAGTAAAGTTTTAAATAGTTGATGTCATGTAGAATTGTTGTTTTTACATTTATACTGTATAGATCACACACTAATCCTGACGCAGTGAGCTACCTGCTACAGCGGCGCTCGGGGAGCAGTGAGGGGTTAGGTGCCTTGCTCATGGCAACCCTCCAGTTACAAGTCCAAAGCGCTAACCAGTAGGCCCCAGCTGCTCTACTGTGAAATGTATATGTAATACAGGGTATTTTCAACAGATTCAAGTTAAGTCTAGATAGGCTTCTGGTTACCACAGTGTGCAGACTTCGAAATGATTGAAAAGAATACACATCATTCCTGAAGTAGTATGTTGAAAATGAAAAAAAAGATACAGTAAGTTTTTACACTGTGTTGAATGAGTTGTAAAAGAATTGTAGAATGTAGTACTTACTCAATACCTTAGTAGTAGATGTACAGCTGTTGGGTTTTTTCCCACAAGACAACATTTTGCATATTTCTCAACATCAAACACCACAACATCTTCCTTTATTTGGATAATGGCATTGAAATATCTTGTGTTGGCTTCCGATGTTTTTAGTGGGGTCACCCCATGGATTTACCCAGTCACTGTCTTTTTGCTTGTGATACTTTAGAGCGTCTTCAGAGCCTTATTATATAGGATGAGCATCCTTATGATGATTGGTAACTTATTGCAACACCTTGGTAACACCTAAGCTCAATTAGACTCTGGCAAGCAATAGGCTTGTTTATGATGGTGCAGGTGGATGCCCTTGCTGCAGCTGACTGATTGTAGTACATTGTGTGTGTATTGTTTTGATTACAATGTGCTTGTTCTATTGTCCTTAACTTTGATGTCATGGATATATCCCTCGATGAAGTTAGAATATCCCTTCGTTTTGAAACTGCTGGGGATGGGATGTCCTTCATTTGTTTCTACTTGGCCAGCAGTAATTGGGGGAACCGGCTCTGAATTCAGTCCACATGTGTTTCCATCAGGCTGGCTGATCACGACCCTATGTTTTTGTTTTAAAATGGCCGCCAGGTGAATAAGGCAAATTCAGCGAGGATGTAACGTAACCAAAGTCCTTTTAGGCAAGTCCCTCCACTCGGCGGCCATATTGCAATGCTTTTCGGGCACTTATCGGGCATCTATTTCGGCAGAAATGCGTGTGCGCAAGGCTTCACGACACCAATCTTGCTCCGGCAGAGAGATCACAACACATGATTGGCATGATGTCTTCACAACACACCACATTATTGGCTCAATGTATTCACAACACAGCACATGATTGGCTCAATGTATTCACATGTCAACGTTTTGCCGCGGAAGGGGTGTGATATGCGTAGACATTACAAACTAACCATGCATTTCTATGGAGGATTTTTTGAGTGCTGTGTCTCCTCATTAGAAAGTCTCTGACGTAACGTTAAATTGATCTTAAACTATGTCGGACTGAACACCCTGTTGCCTCACGTGAGCGGTGAAGCTAGTGCTGATTGGGTATCGCCTCTGGCACACCTACTAAACTAAACGAGAGTAAACTACCGCAAAAGCATGTTGTGCACCAGTGTGTATCGTAATCACCAAACGCATCTTTCAATTAGGCTAATGTGACGAATGTTGCGTTGTATCTCCATTCCAGCCCATTTGACATGTGTATCCCAAGGTATTCAAAGAGACTACTTTAACCTCTGCACTGTAAATGTGGAGAGGGGGGAGGGGTGGTGGTGCTCTCCGTCTGAAGTTTACAACCAGCTCCTTTGTTTCCTTGGCATTCAGCTTGAGCTTCTTGTTGGTGCACCAGGTCTCCAGCCACTTCCTTTCTGTAATGCCTACTACCACTGTGTTGTCTGCAAATTTCAGCACATGGTTGTTTGGGTAGTGAGATGTGCAGTCGTAGGTCAGCAGAGTACAGTAGGGCGCTCAGGTCACACCAGGGATGTGCACAGGGGGGTTGCTCAGGTTGCCCGGGCAACTGCCCATATGCCCTTCTCGACTCACGTTGCCCTTTCAAGGGGGAAGAAAATTAAATAAATAAATCGTACAATGGTTGTAGAATTTCACGTAGGCCTAGGCAAAAAAAAATCGCAAAGCCTCATTCACTTCCATTCGGGCACAGAAAGTGAAAATCAGTAGAGGAAGGGCAAACTCTGTTTACTTGACTGCAGCGCTGCATGCAACCGGCACCTGAGCTGAGCCTGCATGAACGGCAGCGGCCCTAGAAGGAGATTGTCGCGGTTGTCGGGTGAGACGACTCAACGTTGTCGGAAAAGGTGAGTTTGTGATGTATAACAAACGAACGATCATCATCATCATCAAGTGTTATGAAATTAATTAAAGTCTTCATAAATCCAGGCTGAGTTTGCCACGTTTAGCCTAAATAATCAGACAGATAGCTTGCAGACAAGCAGCCCGTTATCAAATAGCATAAGCTAGCCTACTATTTTTTTGGTAGGCATTAGGCAAACTAAGCTACATGTCTGCTGATAGTTAGTTTCTTACATTACGTTTTAGCAAGAAGAATGGATGATGGAAGTAATGCATCACATTAATTATTTTATTCAAAATGGTTAAATGCCTAAATCTTATCACTATTTTGGGTATTGTTTGAAGCCAAGATACCCACTGAAAAGAGGCGGATTCAGGAGAGGGAGAGACAATTCAGGGAGGCAGCAAAGGGCAGCACATCACTGCAGGGTTGGCTGCGAAAAAGCCAACCAGCAGGTGAGACAGAGACTTTACACTCAGTAGTTAAGGTGATTGAGTGCTGTATTTCAGTGTTTTACTTATTTGTGTATATATGTATATATGTTTATATATTTATAGCCAGTGAGGTTTTTTTTTTTTTTTTTTTTTTTGAGGGGGGGGGTGCCCCTTTTTCAGGTTAGAGCAACTGCCCCTCAAAATTCCTGTGCACGTCCCTGGGGGGCTCCGGTGTTGAGGATGATGGTGGAAGACATCTTGTTATGTATGGATCCTAAGATCCATAAGTCTAAGATCCAGTTGCAGAGTGCTGTGGTTAGTCCAGTAATGACAGTTTGTTCACCACCATTTGGTGGATGATTGTATTAAACGCAGAGCTGAAGTCTAGGAAGAGTAGTCTGAGATAAAGAGTCCTTCTTCTCCAGGTGAGTGAGTGCTAGATGGAAGAGATGGTGTCAGCAGTCGAGCGGTTCTTCCTGTATGCACATTGATGGGGGTCCACTTACATTGATCGTCCTCTTTTACTCAGCCATTAGTCAACACATACAGAGCATAGGCTCAGTCACCCACACACGCACGCTAGAACAAGAACAGTCTTAGTAGGTGATGACACAGACTTGTTAGTTCCCTTCGGGTCTTTACTAAATGATGGAGTGGGAGTGAACGTATGGACCCAAATGACTGGGGGTGGCATGTTTTGGAGGGGAGATTTATGCCAATAATGACCGATCAGCCTGTGGCACCACCAGAAATATTAGATGTAGTCCGCTGTGGTTGCAAGAAAGGCTGTAGTTGCAAGAAAGACTGCAGCACAAAGAGATGCACATGCAAAAAACATGGACTCCCTTGCACTGACATTTGCGGAGAATGTCGTGGTACTAGCTGTACAAACTCACAGTTGCCTGATTTATCAGATGAATATGACCCAGAGGGGAAGAACTAAGCAAAGAACAAAGCAGGAACTGATATAGGGGCCAGCACCAAGAGCCACAGAACTGAACTGATATAGGGGTGCCAGCACCAAGAGCCACAGAGAAGGGGTCCAGGAACTGATATAGGGGGTGCCAGCACCAAGAGCCACAGAGAAGGGGTCCAGGATCCAGGCTGGACAAACATTAAAAACAAAAACACCAAAAAAAACAAAAACTCCCCCTTTGTTGCTACCTTGTCGTGGTGGGGAGGCTTGTGTTCCTCCATGATCCTGAAGACTAAAATGGCGGGGGTTATCCTCTAACCTGAAAACTGCCTGGCTTGGTACCTGCCGGGGTACCAAGCCAGGCAGTTTTCAGGTTAGAGGACAGTCTAAAAGCAGCAGGATGATTGGATGAAGATTGGGCTGATATATTTATCATACATATGAATGGTGTTTCTGCCTATGCAAATTAGGACATATTCAATAAGTGTAAAGGTCATGTGCATATTAAAATTTATTTTCAAAGAAACACAAAATTACTTTTCATGGGTAATTTCATTGTGCAAAGTTTAATTTTGATAGGAGTAAAGGAAAAAAATAGCCCCATTGGGGTGCATTGTTGCCTTATTGGCACACATTTCGGATCGATGAGAAATTAACATATTTCCTCAACTAGGATTTCTTAGGACTTTTAGTATGTTCTGGACACCTCATAGAAATGATCTATGCTGGAAAAAAATATTTTACAATTAGTCTGTCGTAAAACGCTACTTTGCCTGGACTATACTGTGGCAGCGGTTAGTCTCCGTCCGTACTACATGCCGAGGGAGTTCTCGCACGCAATTGCTGTCTGTGTTTACGTTCCACCTCGAGCTCTTCCGGATACAGCGTGTGACGTCATCGACAAAAATAGGACAATAGACCTCATGTATGCAAACGTGAGGGATGCATACAGTGCAAACCCCCTCCCCCCACTGGGAAAGTCAGACCACAACCTCATTCATCTCCAGCCAATGTACAAGCCCAAAGTACAGAGGCTACCAGTTCCCACACGCACCTTCAGGAAGTGGACACCCGAAGTGGATGAGGCTCTGAGAGACTGCTTCGAGTGTACTGACTGGAGTGTGTTACAGAATGGAGAGGACTTGGAGGAGGTCACACAGTGCACAACTGACTACCTGAACTTCTGCATGGACATTGTTGTTCCCACCAGAACTGTACGCTGCTTTCCCAACAACAAGCCTTGGATAACCAGCAATGTCAAGACCCTTCTTAACAGGAAAAAGATGGCGTTCAGAGAGGGGGACATGGCAGAGCTGAGGCGCGTGCAAGGGGAACTCAAATTCAAGCTGAAGGAAGCTAAGGAGGATTACAGAAAGAAGGTGGAACAGAAGCTGCAGGAAAACAACCTGAAGGAGACATGGGACTGCATGAAGGTTATCACTGGCCTGAAGAAGAACAGCAGCTCTGTGGAGGGGGACCTGGGCAGGGCGAACCAGTTGAACCACTTCTACAACAGGTTTGACTGCCCTGCTCCAGCTCCAATGGCGGTGGTCAGTCCACCATCCCCCAGCCCCCACCCTCACACCCCCTCAATACCAGCGCAACACTCACCTCCATCATCACAGGATATGGTACCCCCACCATCACTGGATTTTGCACCCCTCCCCCACATGGCGATCACGAACAATGAGGTGACAACGACCTCAGTCAACAGCCATCAGACACACAGATCCCAGATGCACCCCTCCCCCTCCCCTCCTCTTACACCCCTCACCATTACAAAAGATCAAGTGACAGTCCAACTTAAGAAATTGCGCAGCAATAAAGCAGCTGGGCCTGACAGACTGTGCCCAAGGCTACTCAAGGCCTGTGCTGCTGAACTGGGGGAGCCACTGAAGCACATCTTCAATTTGAGCCTACGCCTTGGACAAGTTCCAACACTGTGGAAGACATTATGTCTCACCCCTGTCCCTAAGAAGCCACACCCTAGTGAGCTTAATGACTACAGACCTATCGCTCTTACATCACATGTGATGAAGACAATGGAGCGATTGGTCTTAGGCATGCTCAGACCCCAGGTACGCCATGCACTAGACCCGTTACAGTTTGCTTACCAGGAGAAAGTGGGCGTGGACGATGCCATCACTTATCTTCTACACAGGACACATTCCCACCTGGACAAGGGGAAAAGTGCTGTGAGAATCATGTTCTTTGATTTCTCAAGTGCTTTTAACACCATCCAGCCCCTCAGATTGGGAGACAAGCTCTTGCAGATGGGTGTGGATGCTCACCTGGTAACCTGGATTACAGATTACCTGACCGAGCGACCACAGTTCGTCAGACTGAAGAACTGTCTCTCTGACACTGTGATCTGCAGCACCGGAGCGCCACAGGGAACTGTGCTCTCTCCAGTCCTGTTCACCCTGTACACATCTGACTTCTGCTACAACACCGAGTCATGCCACATGCAGAAGTTTTCTGATGATACTGCAATTGTGGGGTGTATCAGGAACGGGCAGGAGGAGGAGTACAGCACAACTGACAGACTGAGAAAGTCATTTGTCCCCAGGGCCATTGAACTGTTCAATGCCTCACTTAAGGGAAGAGGAGAGATAGACTTCTCTGCATAGTCTGTCTGCCTCTTCACCCCCTCCATGTTTGGCACTGTCTGTCCACTAGCCACTTGTACCACTGTCTTTATGCCTCACTGTTTGCGTGCTATATTAGCACATATGCATAACCCCCCCCCTCCATGCCACAGCCGAACTGTGGCCACACTTATACATTTTCTTAAATAGTTAAATATATAGATATATAGACTTTACTTTACTTTATTTCTGCATTGTTGCACTGTTGACTTACTCATTTGCACTATCACCATGACCACTATCACCATTGCACTACCACCATGACACTCATTCACACAGAGCACCTTAGAGCACCTTACCATACCTTACTATACACAGAGAATCACAGGCTCAGTCCCTGCCTCAGTCATTGCAAGCGCCTCTGATTTATTAATCACCACTATGTGGATACTGTTTTTAGAATTGATTTAGATTAAGTGTTAGTTAGTATAATTTGTATTTTAGTATATTTTTATATATTGTATTAAGTGTTAGTATAATTTGTATTTTAGTATATTTAGCATATTCTTTATCTTCTACTGTCCTGTGTTTTTATATTATATACTTTAATTACTCTTTCTGCTGTATGTATGCTGCTGAGACCTTGAATTTCCCCTGGGGATCAATAAAGTATCTATCTATCTATTTATCTAGGTAGTAATGTTTTTTATTAGTGCTGTCAGTTAAACGCGTTATTAACGGCGTTAACGTAAACCTATTTTAACGGCGTCAATTTTTTTATCGCAAGATTAACGTTCTTTTTGGTGTAACAAACTTTGTAGTTTTTTCACATGCTGTTGCAACAACTAGTAACGTTAGAACAACTACAACACCACACTGGATCTAGCTAGACTGTGCTGCATGTACACGCCCCTTTTAGGGGAAAGGGAGCTGTTTGGATAATGGAAACCTATGCTGCATCAAAGTGGGGAGCGAAAAGGGCTTATACTTACTAAATCTTGAAACAAACGTAAATAAAAGGCACAAAATAAGGTTGGTGTAAGAGTTATCTGTGTGTTTATGGGATTAATGTGACCATTATGTTCCTATTTTTTGCTCTTTCCAGTTTATAGCTTACTAACAGGAGTGTCACGAATGTAGGGACAGTCAAACTGCCCGTGGCTGACTATAAGTTCGGCAAGCTTACATGTCATTTACATTACATGTCATAACATCAACTAAACATAAGTCACACATTTATTCTATCACTTGTAATATGGACGTAGCCTTTTTCCTACAACTAGGTGAGATAATTGGCTATGCCTGTTATACTGAAGTTCCACAGTTGGCTAGCTAGCAAGCTAACCATTTTACATGGGATATGGTAAGTGTAGCTACGTTCTGAATGGGTTGTAATGTACTGTACATAGTTTAGACATGAGTAAGTTACATACACATAATTCTTCATAACTGCCCTGTTAGTGAAATGATTGAATGGCCTGTAAATTAATAACTAGATGTAACATCCAGGTGTGATTAGGCTAGCTGTCTTCAGTGAAAATCAATGATATGATGTTAACTTGTTTTCCGCTAAAATGGGGCGTGATGCAGATTAAATGTAGCCTATCTTTATGATGCGCCTTTAGTAGGCTACGTAAAGGCATGCTGCACACACTTGTTTGGGCTTACGAGCCGGCCAAAGAGTAGATTCGTATAATAAACACTAACGCAGTTCTGAACTCCCGGTCAGCTGAATGGTGTTTTAAATTGCTCTGGACACCGATGCCGACATTAGTGCGATGCACTCTGCTTTCGACATTCATTTACTGTACATTAGATTCCATTCTTTTCAATACAACTCTGCACACCAGCATCGCACTTTGCCGCCGTGTAAATCACGATTCAGTTATATTTGGTCGACGCCGCTCCATAAAATCCATTGTTCATCCAGTGTTTGCCTGTTAAAAACTTCGGCGTTGATGTGTGTGGCAAGTGACAGTGCACCATAGACTGTAGGCCTATAACATGGCAGTGCACTAATGTCAAAAAGTTCCTTATTTTCAACTGAACTCAAAGATAATGAATATAGTATTTTATGTTTGTTATGCCCTTTATTAGCTATATTTCTGAAGAATATATTGTGTTGCCTCAGGTCTGCTGCACATCTTTTGACATTTGATTTGAAATAATCAAATAGACCTACTGTACGTCTTAAAGTTAAGTTAATGAAGTAACTTGCTTTGCTTTCATTTGAATCCTAATCAAGATACACAATAATTGCTTTATATTGTTAATATGGACTCCTGGAAAGTTCAGCAATGCAAAATAATATAATTTTATTCATGCGATAAAATATGTGATTAATCGTGATTAACTATAGGAATTCAGCGATTAATCGTGATTAAAAATTTTAATCGTTTGACAGCACTAGTTTTTATTATCAGAAATGAATGAATGCTTTTCAGGTTAAATTCTACACCTGTGTTCTGTAGCTTTACGCTACAGTGTGTGTGTGTGTGTGTGTGTGTGGACAGAAACAGCAGACACAGAATTCAGCAGAAATATTCAGTTTAACTCATGTTACCTGATTCCTAAAGCTACTCTTCTTTCCTTGGGCCAAGCTGACAACACTACCATCCCATTTGATGGACCAGGCTTGAAACCCTGTGAGCAAATGTACAATAACTTATTTATTAAGGATGCTAGCCTATGTGCGATGATGCTGTATGTGTGTGAGAGTTGATTAAATTATTTTATTGGTGGAAACATTACCTATAGGTCCTGGGTTTGTGCCATGCTGCTCAGACTCTGACTGACAGAAAGCACAGCTGACGACTGGAAATGAATTAACGTAATTATCGTAACCAGAAGGGCACTGTGCATAGGCTATTGTGTATCATTTACCATTTAATTGATATTATATGATGTGTGTGTATACATATAATAGTTTCTGAGCAGTTTTATCACCTCTGTCCACCACTTATAGATTCTTCCCGTCTACTTTTAACACACACACACAAAAGCACGCACACGTGAAATGTGCCACACACCTGCTGGATGCCTGAAGCGTGTAGGTCTATATGAGAGATGATAAATGGCGCCTTTCTCTTGCTCTCATCCTTATGCATCAGTGGGAGCCTCCAGCAACAACACTCAATAACAGTTTATGTGATGTGTTAATGTGTGTGTGTGTGTGGGGGGGGGGGGGGGGGGGGGGCAGTGTTTATACGGGATCTGTGTTTGCATATTTAATACGTTTCATACATGTGTTTCAACACTGCATTTCGGTTGTTGCTTTTACCTTATCATTACCTTATGCATGCCAGTTATGTATCCAGCTGCCTACTTCCAAAACTCCAAAGCTGCTTGCTATCAGATTTGGTTCCGAGGGCACAAGTTCAGTGTATCAACAACACTCAATAACAGTTTATGTGATGTGTTAATCAATTAAATTCCCAACAATTTCACAACAGCTAGTTCCTGGAGTAAGCCATTCATCTAGCCCGCTTGCTTACGACGAGACTCAGGCTGCGCAGTTGGCACCCACTTCCTTATTTGGGTTTTGGGTTGCCAGGTTTTAGCCTATGACAAAACGGTTGAAATTGAAACTAAGTGATCGTGTATGTGTAGGGTGTATTTCATACACAATCTGGCAACCTGAATGCATCAATGATTTTAAAATGAAGTTTGATGGCCATGCAAATTACGGGAGTTTTCCGGGAGAAATAACAAAACGGGAGGGTGCTGGGAGATGACCTTGAAATACGGGAGAAACCCGGGAAAAACAGGAGTGTATGCTTAATGTACACATCTGACATCCTGCCCCGCCCCTTACATCCAGACAATTAAGAAACATTTACCAAAGTGTATCCAACTTTGTAGTCTCCTGTTGATGTTAAGATCAACAAAGTTCGGCTTGCCATCCATGACAAGTTTAGGCCTAAGTGACCAAATTCCATGATATACAGGCGTTTATTCATTGGAAACGTCTTTTTGAAATATTTGTATACGGACACTGAAAGGGTTAAATGACAGTGGCCAGGTGGACATACTAAACACCCTACGCCGGTTTGGACAAGTGTGTGTTTGTGAATGTCATTCCTCACGCCACTCAACCCTGCCATTCAGGCTCTGCCTCAAACCAATCCCACCATTACGGCTCTGCCGCCATCAGTTGCATTCTAATTCCCCACTGAGCAGGGCGACTGGCACCCCTGCCACGTTGGCCCCAGAGACAGTGACGGGTAGTGATGATTACAGGCCCTGCCTCCCCTGCTGGCCTTAGCGGAGTGCCATTTGCGTGCCCGCTGCTCGTGGGCTTGTCCTGCGGCCGGTCTCCGGTTGGCGGCCGTGTAAAACGCGGGAGAATAATTACGCTGAGATGCATAATTGATTTGTGTCGGTGTCAGCGAGCGGCGTAAAGATGCCCTCAGAGCCACGCGCTCGGTTTGAGGGTGCCAAAGCAATCTCTCTCTCTGTCCCTCACACACTCACTCTCCCTCCCTCACACACACACTTGCTCTCTCTCCGAGTCTGTCTTTATCCCCCTCTCTTCTCTCTCTCTGTATCCGAGTCTGTATTTATCTCCCTCTCTCTCCCTCTCTCTGGAGTCTGTCTTTATCTCTCCGTATCCTGTTCATTTCATTTCTCTTTCCATCTTCCTGTTTTTCTTCTCTCCAGATTATTAGTGTGTATTTGTATGTATAGGTGTGTGGATATGTTTTTCTCTCTCTCCTGTTCCAGGTGATTAGTGCTGTGTATGTGTGTCTCTCTGTCCTGCTCCAGGTGATTTGTGTGTGTGTGTGTGTGTATATGTGTGTGGGTCTCTCTCTCTCTCTTACTCCTGCTTCTGGGGGGTATTCCAGAAAGGAAGTTTAACAAACACCGAGATAGAACTTAACCTCTGGGTTGTCTGAACCTGTGGCGACTAAACCCGAGCTGTTGGTTCCAAAACACCGGTTACCAGTTAGTTCAACCTAGTTCAACCCTGTGTTAGTTAACCTAGAGTTGTACGCGTTCACAGCAAACTTATAATCATCTATTGAGAGTCGAAACCATGAGTGAAACTGGCGAAACCGGCCTATTAAAAAACGATTTTATTCCAAATAATGCCATCAGCATTCTTAACCAAACTTAGTGACAGCACACATACCTGGCTGAGCTGTTTTTATGTAGCCTATATTTAAATGTATTTATTCATTTTCTATATGTATTCCCTTTTTTGTACTGTACTTGTTTTAATGATATCGATGTGTCTGAGATGTTGTCTGTCCATCTTTCTATGTCTGGTGAGCCAAAGACAAATGTCCACTATGGTGTAGGCTAGCTAGCCTACATTAAAGATTTATTATATTCTAATCCACAATGCGTAACGTTAAACAAGTAGGGAATGGAGAATGCTTTTCAAGTAGCCATATTAAGGATTCCGCTGAAAAACTGTAGCACTCTTGCAAAACACGTTTGGAAAAGAAAGGATAGATAGATAGATAGATAGATAGATAGATAGATAGATACTTTATTGATCCTCAAGGGGAAATTCAGGGGGTCTCAGTAGCATACAGACATCACACACAACATGCACTTACAGCAGAAATGGTAAATATAAGTATAAGTATAAACATATAACCAAACTCCACTGTACAATAGAGACAGTAGGAGATAAGAAAAAATAAATACTAAATATACTATATAAATTAAATGTAAAAAGTCCAATGTGCTTGAGGGTGATCAAGCATGAGACGCTTGTAGTGACAGGGCCTGTAGTTCTGTGTGCATGGTGATGTGCTCAAGAGAGTGAGTGTCATGGTGAAGGTGCAAAAGTAGTCCAACAGTAGTCCTGTAGTTCTGTGTGCATGGTAAGGTGCTCAAGAGAGTGAGTGTCATGGTGAAGGTGCAAAAAGTAGTCCAACATTAGTCCAACAGTGCAACAGTGCAACAATAAGGTCTAGAGACCAGCATAAATAATATGGACAAATAGGAGAGTAAAGTATAATGTAGACAAGGTAATATAAAAAACTATGTCAGTGCAAGAACCGGTTGAGGTAATAGGGTTACAGCCATTCAATATTGTAGCAGAAGCCATTGATCATGTGTGCTAATATAGCATGAAAAACAGTGTAGCAGGAAAACAGTAGTAAAAACATTAGGCTGTGGACATTAGTAAAACAGTAGTAAAGCAGTAGTGGGCAGTCAGTACTCAAACGTGGAGAGGCAGACAGACTAAGCAAAGAAGTATATCTCTCCTCTTCCCTTTAGTGAAGAATTAAACAGTTCAATGGCCCTGGGGACAAATGACTTCCTCAGCCTTTCAGTTGTGCATGGCAGTGAGCGAAGTCTCAATGATGGCATTCATTGTCCAAGATGTTGATCAGTTTGTTCAGGATCCTTTTGTCAGATATTGAAGTGATGCACTCCAGTTCAGCTCCCACTACAGAGCCAGCCTTCCTTACCAGCCTGTCAAGTCGCCCAGCATCCTTCTTCTTTGTGCTTCCTCCCCAGCATACCACTGCATAGAAGAGGACGCTGGCCACAACAGACTGGTAGAACATCCTGAGGAGCTTGCTGCACACATTGAAGGACCGCAGCCTCCTCAGGAAGTACAGCCTGCTCTGCCGTTTCTTGTAGAGTGCGTCAGTGTTGGCTGACCAGTCCAGTTTATTGTCCAGGTGGAGACCCAGATGCTTGTAGGTGCTTACCACCTCCACATTGACCCCATCAATGGAGACTGGTAGCACTGAATTTCCCCTCGGGGATCAATAAAGTATCTATCTATCTATCTATCTATCTATCTAGCAGAGCGGGCTTAGTCCTGCGGAAATCCACCACCATCTCCTTGGTCTTTGAAGTGTTGAGTTGAAGGTGATTGAGTTTGCACCATTGCACAAAGTCCTCCAAAGTCGTTCAGAGCCTATGTTGCCAAAGTCCTCAAAGTGGTGTTATCACCCTCTCACAGTGAATAGCACAAATGATTTGTGCTTCTTTGTCAATCGAACCTTCGTCAAAATGAAACGCCATTGTGTGACAAGTGTGAATGTGGCCTGCATATAAATATGCATATGCACTGTAATAACCAACATAATTGAACATAACCTGAACAAAACCTACCCACTACCAGGTTAAGTTCAGAGCCTATGTTACCATAGTTACTTATATAGCCTGATCATTTTGAACATTTTGGAACTGAAATCCCAGGTTTAGGCTACCACTTACTCTGGGTTAACATACCCAGTTAAGTTCAGAGCCTATGTTACCATAGTTACTTACATAGCCTAATCGTTTTGGAACTGAAATCCCAGGTTTACCGCTTACCCTTGGTTAACATACCCAGCTAAGCCAGTAGTGATTAGTGTTGTTGATCACCCATGGCTACACCCATGTCTGATAGCCAATCAGAAGGCTGCCACTCATTAGTGATGTTTGTTTTGTTTTTGTGTGTGTGTATGTGAGCCTACCTGCCTGTGTTGATGCTAGAGTGTGTGTGTGTGAGCCTACATGCATGTGTTGATGATGCCATGTGGATGTTTGAGTGTGTGTGTGTGTATGATCAAGCATGTATATGTGTATGTATGTGTGTTTGTGTCAGAGTTAACCGTGCGTTGGGCATTCATCAGTCTCTCTCAAGGATGCCTGCCCTTGATCCATGGCCAGCTGCTTCCACTGACACACACACACACACAAACCAACAAGCACACTTAAAAAACACACCCTTCCTTGAAGCTCCCTAAAACACAGCAAAATTAAATGCAACACTCACATATTTAGCAACCAACACACACACACACAAACACACACCAACAAGCACTTAAAAACTATAAATGCAACGCTAAATAAATGCAACACTCACATATTTACCAATCTGACTGAAATCAACAACCCAGCATCATCTTTACCTTAAATGTTTATTTTTTGTTTTGTCATTTTACACCAGTGTAAATAATATACCATTATGTTACTATACTTACTACTACTACCTACTATTAGTGTTACTACTAATACTAATATAGTAAGGACCAATAATAAAATAATGGGTGAATATAATGTGTTTTATGGTAAGTGTGTGTGTGTGTGGTGCTTTTACACTTGTATGTGATCTGAGATGTCTGCCTGTTTGCTTAAAAGGTGTGTATTACAGTATGTATGAGAGATTCACTCACCTGGTCAGCCTTCATCAGTTGGCTGTGGGGAACGACAATGGTGGAAGTGATTGTGTGTGTGTGAGTACAGTAGATTCCAGAGGCCAAGAGCGTTGTGTGGGTGTGTGTGTGCCTGTTTATGGTGGTATGTATAATTGAGAGGCTGGAGGCACTGCATAGTGTGTGTGTGAGAGTGTGTACACACTTCAGAGGCTGGAGCCACAGCACAGGAATTTGACACATACAGTATCTATTGTAGATGCATAAGCTACATACAGTAAGAGATAATGGACGACACAGCGTTCAGTTCACAGAAATAAATGCTCATTCGAGGTCGTAAAACAGCCCAGACGCCAATATTAGTATCCAAATATATCAAATGGGTAGGCTAAAGACTGAGTTATTTGTGTTACTTTACATACTCTATGGCATTAAAAAAAGTTATAATTGCATGTCATTGGGTTTATAATTTCTCCAAAAGACACAAAGATTTGATTGAATGGATAAAAGACTGAACAAACATTTTCTGTAGCTCTGTAGCTAAATTTCAAGTGCCAGGGGGGGAAAGGGTGTCTGGATTTCCTTTCATTAATAAGGAGGTTACTAAAAAAAAACGTTTGTCACATCAAACAATGACAGGTAGGCAATATTACGCTCCCTCCCCAGTTAACTTTCAGACGTGCACCAGACTGAGGGGGAGACTCCTGTGGTAAGGGGAGGCTGAGAAAAGTTAACACCATAGACTGTATATATAGAACTGGACAGTGTGGCTGCATTCTACAGTGGGTAGTGTCTGCAGCCTAGACGGTAAAACATAATGGACAAAGCGTCGTGTCTGCAGCCAGCCAGCTGTCAATCATAGGTGTAAACACGCCCTTTTAGATTTGTTAATATAACATTAAAAAAAAATATTTCAGCGAGAAAAGAAAAATTGTGTGTATTGAAGCATCTTGAAAACTATTTTTTCGAATAAAAAGTTGTTGATACAAAAATAGTTTAAGGTGAGAAAAGTGACACGGAAAGTTGGCTACTTGGCCAATGAAATACATGGGGATGGGCGGAGTTACACATTGTACTGCAGCCAGCCACCAGGGGGCTCTGGACTAACGCTCGCATCACTCTTAACAGACGGCACACTGTCCAGTTCTATGGTTAACACAGACAAGTGGTGTTTGTTGCAGCCTATGGACCCTTTCAAGAGAGTTCCATTATCAGCATCATAGTTGGCCCCACAAGGCTTCCGTTTTAACATTCCATATGTTATCTTAATGCAGAGGAAGTAGATTGTGGGGCCCAAATAGAACGTTCAAGCATTGCTTTTGTTTACCTTGTTGAAAGGGTCTATATATACAGTCAGTGGTTGCGGCCTTAGAAGCTAGGTTAGACGCTAGTGCTTACAACTGAATGTATGACTTCATTCAGAATACTGCAACACACATGTTAACGTCACACACGCGTTATTAGTCCATGCTGCGTTTCACTAAACTCGACAACTAGTTTGTTGCCACTGTAGCAGTGAGCTACTTACCCTCGTTGGAGAAGGCTAGATTATCTGTTGATTTGTGTTAGCGAAACAGGGTCGGTATAATGATTTTGAAAATAACATTATTTGTAACATTAGGTCTTCCGCTGCAACTTTAGACCGATTTGTCATTTTAAAATCGGGCCATTGTCCGTTTCATAGTACATTTAAATTAAACCAGGGGTTCGTCTTCAGATTGCCCTCGCATTGTTAACGTTCAATTCGGCTACCGATTGACTGATACCGGTATTGGTGAATCTTTACGCCCCTAGTAGTGGTGTGCTGGGTATGCTGGGGAGGAAGCACAAGGAAGAAGGATGCTGGGCGACTTGACAGGCTGGTAAGGAAAGCTGGCTCTGCAGTGGGAGCTGAACTGGAGTGCATCACTTCAATATCTGACAAAATGACCCTGAACAAACTGATCAACATCTTGGACAATGAGTGTCACCCACTCCACAGCACTATTGTTAAGCAGAAGAGCCTGATCAGCTGGAGACTTCGCTCACTGCCTTGCACAACAGACTGACTGAGGAAATCATTTGTCCCCAGGGCCATTGAACTGTTCAATGCTTCACTAAAGGGAAGAGGAGAGATATACTTCTCTGCATAGTCTGTCTGCCTCTTCACCCCCTCCATGTTTGGATACTGTCTGTCCACTAGCCACTTTTTACCACTGTCTTTCTGCCTCACTGTTTGCGTGCTATATTAGCACATATGCATAACCCCTCCCTCCATGCCACAGCCGAACTGTGGCCACACTTATACCTTTTCTTAATATAGTTATGTATATAGATATATAGATATATAGACTTTATTCTTGCACTGTTGCACTGTTGGACTCACTGGACTTACTTACTTTGCACTATCACCATGACACTCATTCACACAGAGCACCTTACCTTACCTTACTAAGCACAGAGAATCACAGGCTCAGTCCCTGCCTCAGTCATTGCAAGCGCCTCTTGATTGATTAATCACCCACTATGTGGATACTATTTTTAGAATTGATTTAGATTAAGTGTTAGTTAGTATAATTTGTATTTTAGTATATTTAGTATATTCTTTATCTTCTACTGTCCTTATTGCTTAGTTGTGTTTTTTTTTTATATTATATACTTTTAATTACTTTTCTGCTGTTAGTGAATGTGTGTGTATTGTCTGTATGCTACTGAGACCTTGAATTTCCCCTGGGGATCAATAAAGTATCTATCTATCTAATACTCACACACACACACACTCTCCTGCTGTGTTCGCTCTCCTTTCAGCATGGCAGGGGGATCCCTCTGACCTTTCCTTGCTGTCCACTCCTGAAGCCAGTGCTCACCTCTCCTCCACTTCTCATCTGTCTACTCCTGATGCCAGGGCTCACCTCTCCTCCACTTCTCATCTGTCCACTCCTGAAGCCAGTGCTCACCTCTCCTCCACTTCTCATCTGTCTACTCCTGAAGCCAGTGCTCACCTCTCCTCCACTTCTCATCTTACTCCTGATGCCAGGGCTCACCTCTCCTCCACTTCTCTCATCGGTTCCTCCTATCTTCTCTTCCTCCATTCACTTCAGCTCTCCTGCCCTTCTCTCACCTCTACTACCCCCATCTCTTCCTCTACTTCTCTCATCTGTTCATCCATATCCACTCCTCCCATCTCTTTCTCCTTCTCTCCTCCCATCTCTTCACTCCACTCCTCCCATCTCTTTCTCCTCCTCTCCTCCCATCTCTTTCTCCTCCCCTCCTCCCATCTCTTCCTCACCTCTCTTGCTCAGGAGTGTTGAGGATAAGTCAAGACATGCGTGTACATATACACTCACACACACACACACACACCCAAGCTCTGTCCATCAATAATCATGTGCACACACACACACACACCTCTCTGCTCCTAATTAAAACAGGAACTTAACAATGATGACAACACTCAAACCTGACAATACACATAATGCAAACAGATTACTCCCACTGAGCTGTCTACAGGCACACACACACACACACACACAGCTTACTGCCACAGTGGTATTGCACACATGCACAAAAATGACAAAATCATCAAGTCTTAAAGGAACACGCCAACATTTTGGAAAATGATCTTATTCACTGTCTCCGCCAGAGTTGGATAAGTGTAGCAATACTTTTTGGAACAAGAATTGCTAGTATCTTTGTCACCTCTGTGGTTATTCTCCTATTCAGTCAAAATAGGGGGGTCCGGGGGCATGCTCCCCTGTAAGAACATGTATATTTTAACATTGAAATGCATCAATCTGGTGCACTTTAAAAAAAGAAATTCAGAGGTTACCTGCTTATTTTATCTGTGGAATTTATCTGATATATTTGTGCTGTAGCTGTAACTATCTTGCAATTCAGAATTTTAACCATGCACACACAGGTGGAATAGTTAAGATGATACTGCAAAAAGTTCACAGTTTCACCGTTCAGAAATGTTCAAAAATAGTGTACATTTCAGCTCTCCATTAAATTATGCAGAAGAGGTCACCTGTGTTGTTCAGCTAGTTAATCTAAGATAAGCTATGTATTGGTGCTTGGCCATTGGTAAGCTTGGTCATTGTAATTGGACATTGGTAAGCTTGGTCATTGGTAAGCTTGGTCAGTAATGGCCATCTATAGATGCTATATCGTCCTATTTCAGGACAGTCTGGGCTACCCTTATCTGACAAAATATGATGTGCTGATATTTGCTTATGTCAGTCTAGATATTTGCATCTCATGGTTTTTTTCCCTTCATATTTTTTGCATTAATGTCACTAGGAAGCACGCCAGTAGAAATATATATTCATATTCATATTGTGATACACGGTTTGCCATGTTTTGAGTGAGAAGTGAGCAGAATTCAAATATGATTATACTCCATGCAAGTTCAATGTTAATTTTCTTGCGAACCATTTACCAGAGCAACTAATGACACTAATATCATTAAGCTTAGATTCCGCTCGTTCATGTGATAGGCTGTGATATCTGTGTGACTTGTATTACGCGAGCTATTTAGTTGAACCTGGACTTGAAATTTCTCTAGGGCACAACAGTTCAGTACTGGGGCACGTGCTGTGACCTGTACTCTGTGATCTGATATGCACTGGTTTCTTTTGTGGACAGACTGTGCCATTAACATTACCAATTTCCAATTACAAAACAAGTATTCATGGACAATATTTTTTCTCTGGTAATATTGACAAGCTGGAGTGCTAGCCAGCTACCTCAGAGTTAACATAACGTTCGTCATTGACCTGTATACGTGAACCGGCACAGATGCACTCAAATCAGACAGGAGAACCGTGAGAACTTACAGTAATGTCTGGAAGAGACAAGAGGAAGAATAATGTGTCTTTGTGAAGGTGTGGCCAGGGGCTGATATTACGTTTTGATTTGTTGAACACTGTGATCCTGAATGAGAGCTAGGCTGCAATTTGACGATGCACGCGAAAAATTAACTCACCATTTATTTTAACAATGCCACCACACTATATCTTTATGAATGTATCTATTTATTAATTTATCCGAGGTGCCAGAATGCAGTTCAGGCCCACTTTAACCCCTGGGTGTGTGTGCATGTGTGGGGGTGGTCACTCAGACTGATAAGGAACTCTTGGATCAGCGTCACTTCTCAGTAACACTTGCATTTACATGGAGCCCTGTCACACACACACACACACGGGCCCCTGTCAGTACTACTTACACACACAAGCACGTTGAGACGGACAATCCTCATGCCCCACCGCACCACTACACAGTTAGAGAGATGGAGACATTCCTCTGCAGCCAGAACTCTGCTGAACACTGTGCCACTATACACTCAGACAGATGGAGACATTCCTCTGCAGCCAGAGCTCTGCTGAACACTGTGCCACTACACACTCAGACAGATGGAGACATTCCTCTGCAGCCAGAACTCTGCTGAACACTGTGCCACTACACAGTCAGAGAGATGGAGACATTCCTCTGCAGCCAGAACTCTGCTGAACACTGTGCCACTACACACTCAGACAGATGGAGCCAGAACTCTGCTGAACACTGTGCCACTACACACTCAGACAGATGGAGCCAGAACTCTGCTGAACACTGTGCCACTACACAGTCAGAGAGATGGAGACATTCCTCTGCAGCTAGAGCTCTGCTGACAATTTCAAGCAGAGAGAACCAATTCTGGCCTGTTGTGTGAAAAACACTTTTTACACACATGTAATGATTTATTATGTATCTTATGGAAGTTTATGGAAGCGACTATACCCCTCACAAGTATATTGCTTTTGTAATCTTTACATTACACAATCAGCCGCCCCTTATAACATCACTTCCCTTTATGCTAATCTACGGAGCGAGTTCCAGAAAAGACATGGATATTCACAGGGTTCTATTACTTTAGTGTTTCATATGAAACCGCACCAAAGATATTGGTTGAGCAGCTAAAGTGAACTTTGGGAAAGTTAGGTAGCACAGCATGATGTAGGCTCAAACAAAGAGAGCTTGACACCTTGTTTGAGAGAGAACAAAGATGCAATCGAACACACACAAACACACACACACACACACACCCATTGAACCTCTCTTATATGCAGCACAACAATGTGCACTAATCACAAGCTGTCGCCTGATTGGCCAATTCATCAAAGCACCGAGAACAATAATTTCTTCTTCTACAGAATTAAACAAATGATGAGAGTTTGTTAGACTACACAGACTTTACAGACTACACAGACCATAGACTGTAAAAACACACATTTATAAATAACGACAAAAACACAAATACATACAGACATAACAACACATGTAAATGATCCAACACACACATAGATACACACTAGATCTCTCACTCTACTGATCTCTCTCTCTACTGATCTCTCTCTACTGATCTCTCACTCTACTCATCTTTCTCTCTACTGATCTATCTCTCTCTACTGATCTCTCTCTACTGATCTCTCACTCTACTGATCTCTCTACTGATCTCTCACTCTACTGATCTCTCTCTCTACTGATCTCTCTCTCACTCTACTGATCTCTCACTCTACTGATCTCTCTCTCTACTGATCTATCTCTCTCTACTGATCTCTCTCTACTGATCTCTCACTCTACTGATCTCTCTACTGATCTCTCACTCTACTGATCTCTCTCTCTACTGATCTCTCTCTCACTACTGATCTCTCACTCTACTGATCTCTCTACTGATCTCTCACTTTACTGATCTCTCTCTCTACTGATCTCTCTCTCTCTACTGATCTCTCACTCTACTGATCTCTCTCTCACTCTACTGATCTCTCACTCTACTGGTCTCTCTCTCTACTGATCTCTCACTTAGATCTCTCTCTCCTCTGCCCCCCTCCCTCTCTTCATCCTCATCCTCCTCTTCCTCCCTTGGACAGACCAGACGGTAAACATGTGAGTAATTTCTATTTTCATCTGGAGGCCAGTAAAAGTCACACACAACCCCCTCCACACACACACACACACACGCACATACATATTTACCCCATTATCAAACACTAACCAGTACGCCCAGGGGAGACCTCAGATAATTTATGTATGAGAGTGTCTGTGTGCGTGTGTGTGTGTGTGAGTGTGTGTATGAGTGTGGCACAGGGTCGTAAAGGGAGAGGTGGTGTGTGGTGAAACCCATGACCTTTAACCTATCCTGCTTCCAGTACACGAGCGAACAGCACAATAGCATGATGGTACAGTTGAGCACACACACACACACACGACTGATGGAAGTATGGCCATGGTTGCAACACACACACACACACACACTCATCCTCTCACATACTAAGTGTCTCTCTCTCTCTCACACACACACACACACACACAATCAGCCAGTCAACTCAGCTTTTATATACACCAATGCCTAGAATGTATGTCTTTGTAAGTATCTGCAGTATGAATGTGGAATGTAAGTTAACATGTGAGTTAGTCTGGAGTGTGTGTGGGGGCACCCTGGTGTTGAAGGTTTTGGTGTTGGATGCAGATTACTCTGCCTGATCTGTGAGGCAAATTTAAATGAGGTTTTTCTCCCATCAGCTCTGCATGTGTGAGTGTGCGTGTGTGCGTGCGTGCGTGTGTGTGTGAGTGAGTGAGTGTGAGTGAGAGAATGTGTTGTGCTTGGGTGCCTTGTCGGCAGGAACCCCTCTGAAAAAGAACGACTTTTTAAATTACCCATAAATCACTGTCACCCGAACATGCACACATACACACACACACACACACACGCTGTTGATAGGCCTCTGGCATCCAGTGGCACATGACCAGACGAAGGTTGCTAAGGTGGCAAACACACACACACACACAGAGTCAAAGGTTGAAAATAAAGTGTTCTCATCCCTCTACATGTGCCTGCTATCAAGGTAAACACACACAAACACACACACACTTCACAGCTACACACCAATCCCCATCACCCAACTCCACACATCCACACACGTCTCCATCATCTCACTGCAGTGCACAAAAACACCCTGAAGAGATTAAATCTCAATCTAATTATCAATCTAATTATTAAACTATTTAGCGCAGTCAGGGCTTGATGAAACGTGTGTGTGTGTGTGTGTGTGTGTGTAGGCTCTGCCCTGAATCATAATGGAATCACACAGTAGCTTCCACACAGCCCGTACAGTGCCGGCGTGTGTGTGTGTGTGTGTGTTTAACTAGTCAGCTTGCACAGTGCCTGTTTTAGACAGAACCCAGCGCGACGCAGCGCAACACAAACAGCAGTAGAACCATCCAGAAAACGTCTGATGCCTCTTGGTTATTCAAGAAGAACTGTCTCTATGACTGTACATCTTGGGTCTTGATTATGGCTGGACACCCTTTAGAGGCCTTGCTCCTCTAGTTGCCCCTCTCTCTCTCTCTCTTTCTCTCATACACAGACACACACACACACACAGAAATTGTACCCCTGGCTTCTCTTGTTCACTCACCCCCCCCCCCCCCCCCCCCCCCACCACTGGCTCCTCTAGTTTGATTTGACCATAAAAGTGGCCTCCTCGGTCCTGGTGGGGTAGAGTGAAGCCTTAGTTAGGATGCTCCTATTGATCGGGGGTTTCATTACGATCACCCATGATTAAGGCCTGGCACAGCGTCTACACAGGGGCTGACTGCAGCCAATCAATGCCTTTAATGGCTCAATGGAGAGCCAAAGGTGCTGTGCATACTCACACAGCAGACTGCCTCGGATACACACACATACACACACACACTGCCTCTGCTCCACGCACGCACACACACACACACACAAACAGACAGACAGACTGCTTCTGCTCCACGCACACACACACACACACACACACACACACACACAGACTGCCTCTGCTCCACACACACACACAGAATGCCTCTGCTCCACGCAGACACACACACACACACCAGACTGTCTCTGGAACATTTGCGCACTCATACACACAAAAGTTTGTAAAACTTAACCATGATACTTTGAAGGCCTACTAAGTAAATGGCTTGAGCAACGTAGCAAGATAACACGGTAGCCAGATACCATGATCAGCCGTGTTAACCTGCTACAAATATAATAGCATATATTAGCTGACCTCTTTTAATAGTAAGGCTATCAGCAAAGCAAATTTCGCTGTAAAACATCAGTTGGTTTGTGGTGCAAGCAGGTAGATGACAGGTTATCATGAAAGCAGATTAATTTACAGTAGTAGCGGTTTGAGACCCACGTGGAGTTATTAGTAGGCTATTTAGGCCTATTTATTTATTTGGTGGCATATTCATGGTCCAGTGCATGTAGCCTACTACAGACAATCTGACACTTCCAACGCCGACACATTGTGTTTGTAAACCTTTATTAAACAACAAAGTGGAGCATCACAAACATTTCAATTTGAACTCGAGTTAAACAGACGAATCTGCAACCAGGTATCAGGGGCTGAATCATCAGCTGAGCACACCTACAGTACAAAAGAAGGGGGCAGTAACGTTACCTCCAGAGGCAAAGTACAGTCAAGCCAGTTAACATGATAGCCAGATACCGTATAACACCGGAATCGACATCAAGGTATCGAAATTGCCACCGTATTGAAACATTTAGAACGATACCCAGCCCTAAGGTTGAATGAATGTTACCAGTGTCTTGTTATATGTATTATTATAGCCCTAAGTATTCACCACAGTAGGTATTTTTCCTGTTTTCACACAATGGCTTCTGATAATCCCAATATTCATTAGTTTCATCCGTCTTAAAAATATCATCTCTGCATGTCTTCACAAACAAACTTTTATTTGTATTGTAACAGAAGGAATGTGTGAACTCCATCGCAGGGTACCAGCACATAAACATTCACAAATCATTAGCAGGCCCTGTAGGCTTTTTCTGAAACAATTATGTCCATAATAAAAGTGAGTGGGCCGCCGGTATGGATGCATATCAGTAACGAGGCAGCGTCTTGTTTGCATAGTAAACACTTGCATCCCCCCTTTCCCCAGGGTCCGTGTGCCCCCCTGTTTATGCTCAGAGCAGATTAAAATGAGAAAAGATTATAGCTGCCTCTTGGCAGGATGGGATGACAGATGATCGATACGGCAGCAGCACCTCAGGTTGTGGTTTCTCTGCCTAATTAAAGAGGCGGTTGTTGTCTCGATGCACACTAATGTCGAAGAGCTGGGTTATTCATGACAACCTCGTTACCTCCAGTGCGCACTTTACTGCAGGAGTTGTGGACATGTCTCACCTCTTATTTACTTGCATTAGTGCTCAGACAGTTTTGTGTCTAAAGTTTTATTATATCTAAATTACTGCCAAAGTATGGATATGGCATATGTCTTCTCCTGTATGGTCACAAAATCATTTTTGCTACCCCAGAGCTAACTTGCCAAATAACTTAAAGAAGCCCTATGCAACAATCTTAGCAAAAATTACCTTAATTATGCAGGTTGAGAGTCGTTCTGATGGTTCTACAACACTTTTTGGGTTGTTTGGTGGGTGCTTCGTCTCCCCCTAGTGCGTCTCCACGGAAAAAACGAATATGCAACTTTCTGGTCCCGGACCGAAGAAATCCGGATGTGACTCGGCGGAAGGCCTCGAAAATGTAGTCAGATTGTAGTTTCTAAGACTGCAAAACGGACTCCGACTTGGCTTTGTTGCTGTTGAAATTGTAAGTAGCTTACCCTTGGGTGAACTTCGTTTTTGTAATGTGGTTTGATAGTCTCTTGAACAATGTGTTTGCTCGACCGTTTTATTATGAGCCCTGTGTTTAGCTTGGTTTTTTGATGGCTAGCTCGCTAGCTAGTGGGGGTTTAGCGTAGCAGTCACTTGCTACCGAAGCTGCAGGGGGAGCTATGTCGTGAAAAATGCGAGCCCAAAACAGACAAAAACCCAGAAACAGCGAAGGAATAACCAGACTTGCATAGGGCTTCTTTAATGGCACGTTGCATTGCAAGTTAGCTCTGGGGTAGCACAAATCAAAGTGTGCCGCCTTCACGTACCAGAGATCACAGTTATCCTCTCGAAGGCAGAGGACAAAAGTGTGTTGAGCAAAACGTTTGCATTTCCGAATTTCGTCGTCCCTGCGAGAGTGTGATAATTCCCATAGGAAAAATCTCAGGATACGGGATCTCCTTATATGGGCAAAGATGGTAGCTTTTTTGTTGGCGAACTTCAGAGGTCTATTGGAAATGGGCTTCAATGGCCTCTTGGCCAGACAGACCTGCAGAAAAAAATCCCAAATTTGCCAAAGGTTGGTATGGTATTGTGTTACATGTTGCGTGTTGGTATGGGTGTTCCCAGGCTAGTGTGTTACATGTTGTGTGGTTGGTTTGGGTATTCCCAGGCTAGTGTGTTACATGTTGTGTGTTGGTATTCCCAGGCTAGTGTGTTACATGTTGTGTGTTGGTGTTCCCAGGCAAGTGTGTTACATGTTGTGTGTTGGTATGGGTGTTCCCAGGCTAGTGTGTTACATGTTGTGTGTTGGTATGGGTATTCCCAGGCTAGTGTGTTACATGTTGTGTGTTGGTATTCCCAGGCTAGTGTGTTACATGTTGTGTGTTGGTGTTCCCAGGCAAGTGTGTTACATGTTGTGTGTTGGTATGGGTGTTTCCAGGCTAGTGTGTTACATGTTGTGTGTTGGTATTCCCAGGCTAGTGTGTTATATGTTGTGTGTTGGTGTTCCCAGGCTAGTGTGTTACATGTTGTGTGTTGGTATGGGTGTTCCCAGGCTAGTGTGTTACATGTTGTGTGTTGGTATTCCCAGGCTAGTGTGTTACATGTTGTGTGTTGGTATGGGTGTTCCCAGGCTAGTGTGTTACATGTTGTGTGTTGGTATTCCCAGGCTAGTGTGTTACATGTTGTGTGTTGGTGTTCCCAGGCTAGTGTGTTACATGTTGTGTGTTGGTATGGGTGTTTCCAGGCCAGTGTGTTACATGTTGTGTGTTGGTATTCCCAGGCTAGTGTGTTACATGTTGTGTGTTGGTGTTCCCAGGCTAGTGTGTTACATGTTGTGTGTTGGTATGGGTGTTCCCAGGCTAGTGTGTTAGTGTGTCTGTAGTCATTTAGGCCTGTGATCTTTGTTTTTTGGGGGACAGGGATGATGGTGGAGGTCTGTAGTCATTTAGCCCTGTGATCTTTGCTTTTTTGGGGATGGGGATGATGGTGGAGGTCTTGAAGCAGGCTGGTACGTGGCATGTCTCCTGTGAGATGTTAAAAATGTCTGTGAACACTGGAGACAGCTGGTCGGCACAGTGCTTCAGCATGGAGGGAGGGGCAGAGTCTGGTCCAGCTGCTTTGCGGGGGTTCTGTCTTGCTGGGGTTCTGTCTGGTCCAGCTGCTTTGCGGAGGTTCTGTCTTGCTGGGGTTCCGTCTGGTCCAGCTGGCATTGTGGTGGAGGGGGAGGGGGGATTGGGGGCCTCTGAGTTGGGCAGAAATACTTAACCTTCTAAATGCAATCGCTTGGGTTATGTTGGGTTGTTACTATTATTATTATTATTATTATTATTATTATTGGGTTGTGTTGGGTTGTTATTGTTATTATTATTGGGTTGTGTTGGGTTATTATTATTATTATTATTGGGTTGTGTTGGGTTATTTTTGCTGCTGTTCTTCTCTTGATATGATTATGATTTATCCCCTCCCTGATGAGGTCATTTCCTTGACCCATCCCCACCCCCCGGACCTGAGCCAAAGCTGGCCTTGAGATGCACCTGTCAGGAGCAGATGATTGACAGGAGAGCAGAGCTGTCGTAAAACACTCTGAGCACCACTCCAGTGGTGTAAAGCACCCAGTTATTATAGGGGTCACACACACACACACACACCCTCTGACGGTGTGAGCTGAGGTGTGATGGTGAAGAGTTTCAGCCCAGTAAATCTGAGATCAGCGAGAAGTGCCTCTTAATTAACCCCTGCTGAAGCAGGTCTCAAGCACACACCCCAGATTCCACACACAGGGTGGACTAAACAAACACTAAACAAAAAAAAACAGCAAAAAAGCAACAAACACACAATTGATTTGTCCTTTACCCTCCCCATTTTTACCCATACCAGCTTTCATTCATGCTGTACTTAACGGCATTATAGAACTCTGCCAAGTCTAGTGTTGTGAAGGAGAGACACAGGGAACTGTTTTCCAAAGTATCTTTTGTAAGTTTTAATTTCCAGGCAGAAAGAAAGGAATTCAACTAAAGGACTGTGGAGAGTGTGTGATGAGCACAAAGTGTGTGTACAGGTCTGTGATGCCGCTGTAAGACTACGTTCAGACTAGGCTTCTTTTCTGAAGCTACCAGCATCTGTTCTGCATTATAATCCTGAGGAGTCAGTGTTAGATGGATAGATAGATACTTTATTGATCCCCAGGGGAAATTCAAGGTCTCAGTAGCATACAGACAACACACACACATTCACTAACAGCAGAGAAAGTAATTAAAAGTATATAATATAAAAAATACAACTAAGCAATAAGGACAGTAGAATATAAAGAATATACTGTACTAAATATACTAAAATACAAATTATACTAACTAACACTTAATCTAAATCAATTCTAAAAACAGTATCCACATAGTGGTGATTAATCAATCAAGAGGCGCTTGCAATGACTGAGGCAGGGACTGAGCCTGTGATTCTCTGTGCATAGTAAGGTAAGGTAAGGTGCTCTGTGTGAGTGAGTGTCACGGTGATAGTGCAATGGTGATATTAAGAAAAGGTATAAGTGTGGCCACAGTTCGGCTGTGGCATGGAGGGAGGGGTTATGCATGTGTATTGGGGATCAATAAAGTATCTATCTGCAATCTATGGTCTGCAAAGTCCCATAACCATCTATCTATCTATCTATCTATCTGTATCATTCTGTCCAGGTGGTAGGCAGTAAATTGTGTTTCTAGCTCTACTTTTACATTTTGGTAAAACATTGCAATTTATCAAAATATATTGATGTATTGTATGGTGACCCATTTATCGTGATGCGTATCGTATCGTGATGCGTATTGTACCGTGATGCATATCGTACTGTGATGCGTATCGTACCGTGATGCGTATCGTATCGTAATGCGTATTGTACCGTGATGCGTATTGTACCGTGATGCGTATCGTATCGTGAGGTCCTTGCCAATACACAGCCCTAGTGTAAAGTCTTCTTTGTACTGTGTGTTGTTGTCTGTCAGTGTGTGTGTGTTTGCGTTAGGGGTAATAACTTTGCCAAGTGAGAAGGGGACTGACTGTGGAGGCAGAGGGGACGACTCACTGTTACCCTGTGTGTGTGTGTGTGTGTGTGTGTGTGTGCATGCGTGTGTGTCTGGGTCTGTGTGTGTGTGTGTGTGTCTGGGTCTCTCTCTCTGTGTGAGTGTACATGTAAGTCTGTGTGTGTGTGTGTGAGAGAGTGTGAATAAGTGAATGTCTGTGTGTGTGGGTGTGTGTGTGTGTGTGTGGCTGTGGAAGGTAAAGGAGATTACTTGCTGTACAGTAAAATACTGGTCTTGAATAAAGCAAATCTCTGATGTTGGCAAGGAATTAAAATTTAATCCATGCGAAAGAAAAAATTTAACATTTCCAAAATATCCAACAGCATCTTTTAAGCAGATTCATCTCTCTCGCTCTCCCTGTCTATGTCGTGCTGTCTTAAGCACACACGCACACACACACACCCTTTCAGCCTCTCACTCTCTCTTACACACCAACTTTCTGCCTCTAACTTGCTCCCTCCCTCTTACTCACACACACACACACACACACTCTCTCTCATACACACACACACTCTCTCTCATACACACACACATACACACACACACACACACACACACACACACAGTCCCTCTCTCCTCTCCATCTTCTCTTACACACATATTCTTTCTTTAACACATGCACACATACTCCCTCGCTCTCTCTTACACACACACACTCTCTATCCCTCTCCCCTCTCTCTTACACACACACTCCCTCTCTATCCCTCTCCCCTCTCTCTTACACACACACACCCTCTCTATCCCTCTCCCCTCTTTCTCTCTCACACACACACACTGTCTGTGGAGTTGGTGTGTGTGACAGGCGGCCCTTTGGAGCTGGCAGCATTGTGTGGATGAGTGCTCATGCAGTGGGAGTTAGGCTGATATCATTATGTTTTGTCACTCAAAAGTCATGCAGATTTGGGGGATTTAAGACATTATCGTGTAGCAAATGTGCACGAACAAATCCCTCTAAATGGATGAATCCATTAGACCAAACTCCTCACACAATCACACACACACATACAGACACATACATACACGCAGACTGCCTACACGTTATGTTAAAATGTCTGCAGTGGAATATGCCCCAAAATTCCACATGAATGGTCTGACTGTGAAGACAAAAGGAGGGGGGGGGGGGGGGTAAAACTAAGAGAGTGAGAGCCAGAGGAAGCCTTTAACATGCCTTTCTGTAAGCGTGTCTATATAGGTGTGGGTCTGTGTGTGTGTTTGTGTCTGTAGGTGTGTGTGGAGGTGTGTATTCGTGCCTGTAGGTGTGTATTTGTGCCTATGTGTGTGTGTGGGCCTGTGTGTGTGTGTGTGTGTGGACGTGTGTATTCGTGCCTGTAGGTGTGTATTCATGCCTGTGTGTGTGTGTGTGTGCGAGAGAGAGATAAATGAGGAGGTGGTCATGCCGGTGAATCCCAAGCAGTTTCATCAGAGCTCTTCTTTAGCATGTGAGGTCAGAGGTCGTCTCCAGGGCGTGGGGTTGGTCGTTAGGGCAGGTCAGAGCTGAATGTTAAAGCCGCTCGGCGTCAGGAGCTGGTGCCACGTCAATAATGGCCCCCGATTACAGTCCACGCACACACACACACACACACAGAGCTCGGGCTTTGTGTCCTCTTGGAGCAGGTATCACACCACACACACTCCCTCTTTTCTACACACACACACACACAGATCTAAAGCTTTGTGTCCTTGAGCAAAGGGCAGTCATATGTTTAGGTATATGGTTCTTAACAGATGTCTTTGTCCAAAGTGATTGACAATGACATCAATGAACAATGACATTAATGTTACATTAAGATTAAAATTAACAGTTTAAGATAAAGTCAAATAGCTTACATTTAAAAATATACCAGTAATCTACAAAATAAGATTTAACAGAATGGTATCCATAAATATATACAAACTGTGGCTCTAAGGAGAATTAATTAGTTAGATATACAAGCTTTAGAAGGCAGCTGTTTGAAAAGTTGATGTGCCTTATTTAAACTAAGTAAACGTAACAGACTCCTATGATTTGTATAAAGCATAAGGGGGGAGAATGTGTTAAAGTTTGCAAGAAACCATGAATTAAAGTCTTCAAGAATTAATGAAATTAACACAATGAAGTATTTAATAAAAGAAAAATTTACCTGTGCATTCTCACCATTCAGCCACACTCAGTAACAAAAATGGAGTGTGTTAATTAAAAAATAAAAGACTGAAATATTCAATTCAATTCAAATATTTCAATTATTTAGACCATTCACATTGTAAGTGGTTTACGGCGTAACTTTACGCATCTTTGGCAACAGTGACGGCCTCAAGTCTGTAGGCATTTGTGTGAAATGGGTTATAAACATGACGCAATGTAGCCCCCTGCTGGAGGACATGCAGAATCACCACATAGAGTTCAGTTAACCTGATGAGAGGTCTCCATCCTAAAACCCTCTCCAACAATAACACTGCACTGCACTGGTGAAATATTATCTCCACATGTTGACACCTTGGGCTGATGGACAATGTGTCATACTCTAATATTTCTAAAACGTTAAGCCATCTTTTAAAGTCAAATTCCATTTGCCACTGTTAGAACAAGTTTAGATTTGTATTAGTTTAGTATTGACTGTCTACTGTATGCACAATTGCACAATTTCAACCCAATTTTGCTGCTCTTATTTCTTCATTGTATGTGCCTTCTTATTTTTACTTTTTATATTGTTTACTTGAATGTTATGTTTGTCTGTGGACCTAATTGGTAAAATATGTCTTGTCTCCACCGTGGGATAGTGGGAAACGTAATTTCGATCTCTTTGTATGTCTTGACATGTGAAGAAATTGACAATAAAGCAGACTTTGACTTTGACTTTAGTTTGTATTTGTGTGCTTAATTGAAATTTCATACAACTACGCAAATATACTCATGAAGAAAGATTCATAATGAGTATATTTGTGTGGTTATATGCAAGTGTTTTTTTTTTCTCCAAAAGCACCCACGCACACACAAACATGTCAACTTGCACACAAACGCAAACATGCCTACACACACTCACACATACCCACTGTTGAGAGTACATGTCGCTTTGAATACTCAACTTTAACTTCAACATTTAACTTCAACATATATATACACACACAGAGTAAGCATGGCTACATAACACACTCACACATGAGGGATGCACCAATGAAGCGTCTCTGGCCTACTGGTTAGGGGATTGGACTGGTAGCTGAGTGGCCTACTGGTTAGGGGTTTGGACTGGTGACTGAGTGGCCTACTGGTTAGGGGATTGGACTGGTAGCTGAGTGGCCTACTGGTTAGCAGTGTTGGGAAAGTTCACTGAGTTTCCATCTGATGCTTTGCGGATGGAAGTCTGGTTCTGAGTTTCCGGTTCATGAGCATTTCTGCTGGTGAAGGACCGTTCTCCAGTGGTGAAGGACCGTTCTCCAGTGGTGATACTCGCTAGTTCAAAATCTTCTGCATTGTCTGCAGCCCTTTCCAAAATTCGCTTCACAATTTGCACTCCTTTCTCGGCCAACCCATTTGACTGTGGGTATACAGAGGGCTTGAGGTTGTATGTTTGAACCCATATATGTCTGCAAAGTCTTTAAAGCATTGGCTTGTGAATTGCGGTCCGTTATCGCTAATAACAGTCATTGGAATTCCATGGCGTGCAAACATGGCTTTTGTATGTGCGACAACCCTTTCTGCTGTTGTGTCACTCAACCCTGCGAATTCAGGGTAGTTTGAATGATAGTCCATGACTAACAGGTAGTCCTTGCCTTTTAGCTGGAATAGATACATTCCAACTTTTCTCCATGGTTCTTGAGGCTTTTCGTGTGGCCTCATTGGCTCCTTTGGCTGTTGGTATCTGTGACGCTGGCAGGTCACACAGCGCTGCACAAATGCCTCAATGTCCTTGTGCATGCACGGCCAATATAACACATCTCGTTGACGTCTTTTGCACTTCTCAATACCTAAATGTCCTTCATGCACTAATTTCAACATTTCTGATCTCATGGAGGTAGGTATGACTATTTTTGTGCCCTTTAACAGAACTCCATATAACACTGACAGTTCCCCTTTAAAGTGTTGATCTGGCTTATCAAGCTTCACCTGACCAGGTAGATGTATCTGTTCCATTACTCTCCTGAGCTTGTCATCCTTCTGTGTTTCTTTCACTATCTTTGCCCATTTTGCATCTGACACTGCATTTGTACTCTAATAGAGTCTACATGAATCTGCACAACTTCTTCTGTCGTGCTTTTGGTGTTGTGTAAGCTAGCCCTACTCAGTGCATCGGCTACCACTAGGTGCTTGCCAGGCTTCAACTCAAACGTCAAATCATACTTCTGGAGTCTTAGCATTAGGCGCTGGATGCGCGGAGGCGCATCACCCAGTGGTTTTCTGTGAGATAGCGATCAGTGGCTTGTGATCTGTTTCTAATATTGCTGATCGCCCATACACATATTCGTGAAACTTTTCACAGCCAAACACTGCCCCCTAGTGTCTCCTTCCAAACACTGCCCCCTAGTGTCTCCTTCTCGATCTGTGCGTAATTTCTTTCTGCACGTGTCATAGTGCGTGATGCGTACGCGCAGGGCTCTCAAGTTTTGACGTTTGCAAGTGTGGTGTCAAATCCACATTAAATAATACAAACTCAAAAGAAGTCCGCACACCGTGGATGTATACTGCAGATGATGGCTTTAATGCACTCCGGAGCATTAGTGAAGCAAGTAAGTAAGTGAAAGCAAAGTAAGATAAGTGAGATTAGTGAGCAGAGTAAGCTAACATCATGGTGTCAGTCAACGACAAAACAGTTAGGCTATACACAGTTTCACCAGGGCTCTCAAGTTTTGAAGTTTGCAAGGAGTGAGACTTTGTTTCTCAGGGGAAGGGGGCGTGACATTGGCACAGTGCCACACCCCCTCCCCCCTGATCGAAGTACATGAAAGTCCTACGTCTGCTTGAACTACTTGTGGTGCCACGCCCCCTCCCCCCGATCAACAGACCCACCCTCCCCATGTCCCATCGACCCAGCTTCATGAGAGAGCACAAATTCCATTATTTAAAACACCCAAATGGGCCCTTTGAACAGCAGTGGCTCATTCTGCTCTAAACAAACAGAAAACAACCAAATGAGAAAAAGCACATTTAGCCCCAAAATGGTCTCTTGAACAGTGGTGGTTCTGTGTGTGTGTGTGTGTTTATGAGTGGTGTTGTGTGTTGTAAGTGTTTGTGGCAGATTTGATGCCTTGATGACTGATACTGGGGGCTCCCATTTAAAGCACTGTGGTTCAATGTCAGCCATTTTCACAGTCATGAGGCCATCCTTAAAAATATTCTTGTTTGCAGTAACAGCCAAAAAAATAAAAAAGGTAGGTAGGTCAATATATTTTTTTTCAAGATTCAAAGTAAAAAAAAAAGTACAATTTTGGTCATGTGCATATTGTGACGTAACTGACTGGGTCCTCAACCCGTGCCTTCAGGCGCATCACTGCAAACCTCAATCTGATGCAGGTTATGTAGACCAGCCTTTCTTAAACTTCTTTGACCTGAGGCCCAGTCATGGCAGACTTTGGGGTCATAGGGCTCATCTACACGTACCCAACCCCACTCCCTCCAAATCAAATTGTCATTATCATTATCACAATCATTATTATGCCTATATTGTTATACATGCACTTTCACTTAAATGTTTTGTGACATGCACATCAGAGGACTGCTTTACTAATGTAAGATATAATTAGTTTCATTGCTTTTGCATGGTTGCATGATGCTTGCATAAGAAAAGAAATACTTCTCAAAACAGCAACAATTATATGGGTGCTATTGTTTTGGGATGTTTCCCTCATGCAAGCATCATACATTGGTAGGAAATGGAGAAAAAAAAACATGTTTTTTAATGAAGTTTAATTTGAATGCCTGAAGGATTCAGGAAACACAATACCAGCTTTTTTGGCGAGCAGATAGGCGTAAATCACTGATCTGTTGATCTTTAACAGATAGAAAGAAGGCTACAATAGCTTTTGGCCACGTTATATTCAAATTTGACTATACAATACTCAGTGCTATACAGTGTATTATACAGTCTCTGCTCTGTTTCTATGGAAATTCCAAAAATCAATGTTCTATTAAGTGTCGTTAAACAATTAAATAGCATTCAACAGGTTGAACCGGAGCTTACCAACGTTATCGATTAGTTTCAGTTTCTCTCGCGCAGACGCCTGAATTGAATGAACGCTCATACCACCACTTTATTGTATGGCTCTATGTTTAATGACATCGATAGCAGAAACGTTTGTTTTCTTTTTTTGACGGTCCGCGGTATCTTGACCAACTGCGCAGCAAATTATCAGACGAAGCACCGGGCCTAATTTCACTCCACGACTCCGCGGACCAGCAGTCTCCACGTTGCGGACCCACATCAAAACAAAACTATTTCCTGATTGGTTGAGAAATCCTATTTTCTGATTGGCCGATAGGTTAGTAACTGAACAGCAGCTCTCAGAGCTGAATGAGCGCACAGACAACAACGTTGGGTGACACGTTTGTAAAATATAGCCCTTAGAAATTTCTGTGCGGGCAAGTTAATAATTTCTCAGAGTGAGAAATGCCATGTGTGGCGTGTGAGCGTGTGAAGTCATTGAAATGCGTGTGTCTCACGCTCAATGCGTGAGACTTGAGAGGTCTGCATACGCGACTGGATACCATTCTGTCTCATGCTTCTGAAGCAGCACAGCTAAGGCCGGCTTTGGATGCGTCAGTGGACACCTTTAGCGGCTTGTCCTGATCATAAAACTTCAAAACTGGCTCCTGCGTTAAACTGATTTTCAGCCACTCCCATTCTTTAGCATGTTCTGCCATCCACTGCCACATTGTAGTAGTCGGCAACAAGCTTCTAAGAGCTCTGGTGTTTGCCGATAAATTAGTTAGTAGTTAACTAGCCCTAAGGCTCTCTGCAAGTCATTTTTGTCCTGCAGTACTGGCAGTTCTGCTACAGCCCTAACCTTTTCTGGATCAGTTCTGCTACAGCCCTAACCTTTTCTGGATCTGGTTGGACTCCAGCCACAGACAACTTCTCGCCCAGGTAAGTAATCTCTTGCACCCCAAATTGGCACTTACTTTTATTTAGTTTCAAACCTGGGCCCAGTTTCCTGATAACGACGGAGACACGCTCTTAAGAGGGTTTTCTATGATTCATCTTACGATCGTTCGTTTGGTTTTTCCAACTGTTTCCCGAACATGCTCATAGCGTGAACGCGCGTGCACTGATCTTAAGACGCTCTTAAGGGGAACTGTCCACCGTGCTGAATATATCGCGACTAGTGTTCGTAGGCAGAAGACACGTGTCTACGGAAGAAAGTGTCCTAAATAAAACAGTAATTTCCTTCTGAAATTAATACATATCTCCGTTATCACATGTCCTTTCACAACAGCATGCTAAAATAAAACATTATTTTGGGATTAAATGTAGGTGATTTAAATAACCTTCGTTGTAATTGCTCACGTGGGATGACTTGTCTATATAATGGCCACAATCAAGACGAGACGAGAAAATGGAAAGGAGACGTAAACAGAGCTTCAGGCCGCATCTTTGACCGCTTCAAAGGTGCCCACACCAACCTGCAAAAGCAGAAAGTGTGGGCACAAATAGCGGAGAAGATGGCCGCTGTGTCGGGGACCAGGCGATCTGGAGCAGACCTCCGGAAAAAGTGGCAGGACTTTGCCAGTTTGAGCAAAAAAAAGGCAGCTGCGATCCGACAACAAATAGCAGCAACAGGTGGAGGCAGCAGCTCTGCACCACCCCTTACCCCCGAGGAGGAGATGGCCCTGGGTATCCTGTGGACAACTGCTTCATCGGGCATCCCTGGGGGGGTCGATGTAATGGAGGGCATAGACCCACAGCCAGGGACCTCGACGGAGCCACCACCCCCATCCCAGGAATCCAGGAGCCCCCTCACTCCTGCTGCTGCTCCTGCTCCTCCTATTGCACTGCAAAAAATGAATTCTAACCAAGTGTTATTGATCTTATATTAAGATTAAAAAATCTATTTGGTATTGTTTTTAGTATGAAAAGACTGACCTAGCGCCCTCTCAAAAGATCATTTTGACTTAATTTAAGAAGACTTTAACTTATTTTAAGGAGTCTTATCAAGACAAATTTGCTCAACGCACTGGCAGACAAATTTGCTTGTTTTTAGGACAAATTTGCTTAACGCACTGGCAGACAAATGTGCTTGTTTTCGAGATGAGATGTCTTAAAATAAGTCAATTTTTTTTTTAATTAAGTCAAATGATTTCATAAGAAAGCGCTAGGTAAGTCTCTTTATACTGAAAACAATACCAACTAGTTTTTTTTATCTTGATATAAGATTAATAACACTTGGTTAGATTTTGTTAGATAAGCAGTTTTTGCAGTGTGCTGCTACTACCAGCTGCCAGTGCAGCCAGGACCTGGTGCAGTTGGAGAGGGAGAAGCTGGGCCTGCTGAGGGAGCTGTGTGGCCTGACCAGGGAGGCATCAAAGAGGGATGCCGAGTACCAGCAGCAGGTCCTATATATAAAGAGGGCCAAGTTGGACCTGCTGGCTCGACAGGTGGCACTGGAGGAGGAAAAGTTGGCTTGGCCCACTATTTCTGTGCCCATCACCCTCCCTGATCAGCAAGGTGATACGTAATTATGTAATGTATTGAGAATGTGTGAATGACACATCAGACATGAGCAAACTGTTTGAAGTGATTGGTCTTTACTTTGTGAATGTAATTTCACATGCATACTCTTCATCTCTTTCCAGGTGGTCCCAGTAAAAAAATGTGTCTTGCACCACACACTGTGCCTTCCATGTCATCATTCTATATTCCAGAATATTGCATAGTTGTTATGAACCTACAAGGTGTAAGGACATCAGTGTGGAATTTTATGACTAAATCACATTGAAATGTCGAAATGCTTAAACTGTGCCAAATGCTTGCCCATTTCCACTGTGTCACATGTGAACAATCAGTCCTTAAATCAGACCTACAGTATATACAGTACAGTTCCAGCAATCATTTCATGAAGTGTTCTTTGTTGCATGTGTCTGAGGGCATAAAGAACATAGCCAAACACTGCATGTGTAGCAGGTAGACCTTCTCTGCCTGCTATTTCCCCATAGCACCTGCAAGTACTAATGAAGGGGGGGGGGGCATAGGCATTTGATCAATCTGGCACCAGTGGAGTGCTACTTAAGAGGGGCAGCAGCCAGTAGCAAGGGAGACTCCACTGGTGTAGCCACTGTCTGCTACCGTCAGGTATGCGGTCTCCCCGTAAACATTTGTGGTTTTATGTTATGTATATTGTGGTGTGTTTGTTTAATCTTCTGTGTTCTGTTCTTTTAGGCAGCACAGTCATGCTGATGGGGAACATGGGTCGTGCTGCTGTCTTGTCTTGGTTTTGCTTTGGTTATTTTATGTTTGGGTTTTTTTTGTTGCCTGTCTTGTCCTTCTGTTTGTAACTTTTATGTTTATTTAGTAGGGAGGTGGCTCTGAGGGGGGCTACTCTGAGCATACGTGTGGTGTGGTTTTGTGTATTGCTTATCGCTTTGCAGTGTGCCTTTGCTGTGTAATAGGTGAGCTTTTCTTAATGCTTGCATGTAAAACATTTGTGTGGACGTCCATAGTTGCCACCCTCAGATCTCCACTTCCCAACTTTTGTGTATTAATAAATCTTTTGCTTTGCTGGAATTCATGTCTCCCTTGTGTAATATTTGAACCTACGAGCTGTGTCTGTTTTAGAGGTACGATCTCTTAAAGAATCCCTGATGCACTAGGCCTCAGGGTGGCGTAGTCAGGCTACTGTGATTGGCCCCTTGGCCCTTCCTATGTATCACCCTGTTACACATGCAACACACAACCTTTACTTCTTACATATCCATTATATTGCTGGCATGTTCCACTGGCCACAGGAATTAGGCAAATTAGTCTTTTGCATACAATCATGATGAAGTGCCTTGATGTGAACCACACACAAGCCTAATGGCTCATCACAGTCACCTGTGCACTGGTGTGTGACCTGCTGTAGACATGAATCCTCACATATAAGGCAGTGTGTGTAATTACTCTTAATTGTTGTGTATCTGACATCCATGTGATGCATCACAGCCTGAGAGAGAGAGAGCGAGAGGCCCACTTCCCTGAAAGCATCTTAAGCCTAAGAGCGTCGTAAAGTCCCTCTTACGAACGTCTTAAGATTTGCCGACTGTTTTCTGAAACCATCGTAGCTTAAGAGCATCGTGAAAACACTCGTATATCTACGAGTGCTCCAGAGTACTCGTTACCGGCTAAGAGCGTCTTAACAGTACTTCTCACTGAGGTCACCAACAGGACATACAGAGGAATTACAACTTAGAATACATAATCCAATTTACGTTCCCATTCTTTATTGTGTTTACCTGTGATGAATCAGATTTTAGCGTGCAAAATAGCCTACATTTAATGGTCATAATAATGTGATGAAAAGCGGACAAAAATGCAATCAAGTTATGAAACGAGACGTTGCCAGAATAGTTTGACATTATCTTTGCTAAGTGAATATTTTATTAGGCCTATGAGGTAAAAAGCAGAGAAAGCAACATGTGGTTTAGTCTGTAGCCTACTGCATCAAAATTTAAGCCTACACATTTCCTCTCTTTCTTACTCGACTTCTTTCTTATCTTCAAACGTGTTCTTAAGTGGCACCGCGAAAAATTATTGCATGGTGCAACAATCTAATCTTAAAATAATTACAATTATTTATGTCTCTGTGTGGTATATAACCTACTTGGGATGCTTACATGCAGATGTCAAAGTGTTTCTATTTTCGTATTGATGTGAATTAATGTGTAGATCCGAAGTTTAAATGGTAGGCCTATAGCTGTGACGTGCAGTCACCTGACATCACCGTCAAATCAGAGGATATTTCAGAACTATTAACGTGGACAGCTCCCCTTAAGAGCAGTGCATGCGTGTTCACGCTACGAGCATGTTCGGGAAACAGTCGGAAAAACCAAACGAACGATCGTAAGATGAATCGTAGAAAACCCTCTTAAGAGCGTGTCTCCGTCGTTATCGGGGAAGTGGGCCCTGGCTAGTTGTTATTACTTACCTATCCATTTAATCCAGTGTTTTCCATGTCGTTAATCCTTAGTCAGATAAATAGACTGTATAAATAAGTCCATTTAGTCAGCATACAGCTGCTAACAGCTGCTAACGTTAACAGCTAGCTAAACAGCTGGTGCCTGTTCAGCTTTGTTGGTGCCTGCACAAAACACATTAAGTTAAGATTTCCCTTAAAATCCGATTTAGGGCCCCCTTAAAATAAAATGTAGTTTTCCCTAAATTTATTGTCTTGCAACTCAAGTGACAGGCTGTGTTCGTGTTCGCTGTTTTACAGATGTTGCAGATCTTACATTACAGATGTTAACATAGCTTCTAGGTTAACGTAACGTGAGAGCCAGCTCAGCTGAGATCGCTATCTGACAGACTGCCATTAATGTCAATATTGTTAAATGGACTTATTTATACAGTCTATGAAATTAAAAACGGCACTACACATCGAAACCGATAATAAATCGTTCTGGCTAGTTGTTGATACAATGTCAAGCATATTTATTTTCAAATATCGAAAATATATTTACAAAGACACGTTTATTTATATACATTTGTTTATTTATTTGTATGTCACATTTTTATATTTCCTCTTCAGTGACGTACATTAGATGGATAGATGATGGCTGGTTCGTAGTTTTTCGTATACAATCAGGCCATTTGGGAGGTCAATGCCTTGGGCGACAAGTGCATCAGCCTGACGCTTTATGGTTGCTCCAATTCCATCCGCTGGACCCTTTCCATGACCGGCTTCCAGAAAGTTCCACGTTATCTTTTGGAATCCCAGCTCATGGAATTTTGCTCAAAAAGAAGTTCTTTTTGGATCTATATTGAGTAGTTGGGCCATCGCTTATTACATGCAGGGTGGTTGCTGCCGGGTTCAGTTCTCTCAGATAGCTCAGCACTTTTTTGAGATGGGCCCAGGTTGCTGCTGGGTCGTGGCGCATGGATGAACTGATGGAGCACATAGACACAACACCATTTTTTGTCTGTGCAACACCAGTATGGAGAGTTGTCTGCTGGTGTGAGTCTCCATAGTATGTTGCCTGAATCTCTTTCCCATATTTACAGATGTAGTTTTCCGCAAAGTCTATTTGTATAACCATGTGTCTTCGTTTAGATTTTTCTTTAACCCTCTCAAAGACAGGTACTGATGTTTTATGTTGTGAATGTGCTTTACCATCTTTGTTTTGAGCTGGTCTGAAAATACACTGAACAGTGTCTGCATGTTCCCATGTACTTTTTCTTTTGCTGTAAAGTGCACTTTAACGATTTCCTTGGAGCCATCTCTCTTCTTCTCTCTGTCTTCCACAATACTTTTCCAGGACCACCACGACGTCTGGTCCTCCTCATCCAAAGCAGACGATTCAAGTTCTTTCTCTCCACAATAAAGGCACTCTGTACATGCATTCCTTTCGCACATTTTCACAACAAAGTGAATGAATTAAATCTGTAAGTTTAGAAGTCTGAATGACTTTGCTGAAGAACAGCTTATCGGCCATAAACTGAAGGTTGGCGTGTAACTTACACATACACGTCTCTCTGTCTTTAATTGTAGGTTTGACAACCCGAAAAGGACGCATTTTGCAAAACTCTGCATATGAGAGATTTGCCTCAGGATATTCACGTGTAAACTTCTGGTGAAGTGCTTTCATAGACTCTTCTGCTTTTTGCTCTTTTTCCTTGTAATCGTCTCTTTTTTCCCCGTCGACGACCTACTGTTTTCGTCTCGTTCAATTTAAACTTAATGACTTTTTCTTTTAAATCTTCGCCCAATTTGTTTTGCTGTGTTTTCCTGGTGTATTTGAGTTTGTTTGTCCTCGCCATGTTTGTCCTCATTAGTTTTACAGAGAATCCAAACTCTTGTTTGGCCATGTTGACCAATCTGTACTTTTTTAGAATTTTTCCAGCCACAACTTTTTAAATGACTTGTCTTGCTTTGTTATTGCTGATATTCATATATTTTTTCTTTAGTTCCGAAAGAACTGTGTTGTGGAAGAGTAGCGTTCTCCTCAACTCTGTTGTTGTTTGCTTCATTTGCTTATTTGTTTTCCTTTTAGACACTCAGCCTCATCCATTTTCTTTCTCAGACGACTACACCTTCCACTTTCCTAAGGGCATGGTCTAGCCTTTCTTTAATTTCATTAAGGTCTCTGTAGACCTTTGGCCTTGCCCCTACCACCTTTCTTCTCCCTCTTTCTCTCTGAGGAGTTCTCATTGCCCCTCTCTCTGGCTGATGTGGTTCATCAACATCATCATTATTTGGGATTGTGGTGGTGTTTCCCCTTCCAGGAACCTCTCTGCTGCTGAGACCATTTTAAGTCTGTTACTGTACGTCTGTTGCGTTGCTTAGTTCACCACTGTCTTCTCATCATTCTTTGGTCTCTCACTGACATGTCTGCAACAGTCTTAACTAATCCTTGTTGTTTTTTCTTTGCATATCTTTCTCTGTCTTTCCTTAGGAACTCAGCATATTTTACTGAATCAGATTTTAGTCTTTCCCTGTATAGTCTGGCCTTCTCTGCTGATGTTTGGGGTGACATCTTCAAGGAACAGCAGAGAGACTATGTCAGACTTAGTTGTAACCAATAAAATACTTTAATTACAAGGTCAATATATGCAAATCATGTTTCTACACTACATGTTTTAGCACTATAGGCAAAGTACTTTGCTTTTTAGCCCTGACAATGAAATGCAAATGCAGTGAAATGCAAAATGTCTTTTCCACAACTGTCTGTCTTTACCACAACCATGGAGATAGTTGTGGAAAAGACGGTTGTTGAAAAGACATTTTCCCCCTTTCCCTCCAAAATCTCAAGCCTGATTAGCCTGATAGTGTTAGTTTTAGAGTTAGCAATAAATAATCACAAATTACAACTAATTTCATTTAAAAAATCCAGTTATTTTGTCGTCGGTATGAATTACAAGCGGTTCAGAAGTGACATACAATAAACATACTCTAAGTATAACTCATATTTACCTTGATTTATTATACGGCTCTTCACAATGCTAGTAGAACGCTCCATTGACTTGAATGGGATTTCCCAACGTTCTACGGTAAAATAAATTCATGTAATTACCGCTGCAAACATATAATTACCGCTGTCAATGGCAACGGGTTTTTGTGCTTCTGATACGTCTTTCGTATCAGCCACGTAAACTCCTACCTCTCCTGCAGCTCCCATCTCCATTTTACATTCCCCAATCGACTAATGACCTGCACGCATGTGCAATCAGACTCCCTATTTAAACCCCGTCTCCTCTCAGTCTTTGTCTGGCCTCATCTGTGATGACATAAAAGGACTTCCTTGAAGTGTTCTCTCCTCAGCCTGACACGCCTGCTCCTGTATGCTTCCTGGTCTCCTCCTGGGTCTGTCAACCCCATCCTGTTTAGCCAAGTTTTCTGATCTTATGTGCTTGGGATTCTTTTCAGTTACTCGTCATAACATACATTTATACAATGTTTTTATTTTATTTATAGGCCAATATAAGATACACTACCAGTCAAAAGTTTTGGGTTATTTAGAAATTCCCATTCAATACTTTCAGATTACATTATGTGCTTATACATAATTGCAAAAGGGTTTTCCAACGTTTTCTCAGTTAGCCTTTTAAAATGATATCAGAGTAGTAAACAGAATGTGCCTCTGGAACATTGGATGAATGGTTGCTGATAATGGGCAATATAGATATTGCATTAAAGATCAGCAATTTCTTTCAGTCAAGAACCCTTTTGCAATGCACATAATGTAATCTGAAAACTGCTGCCCTGATTAAAAAAACAATGCAACTGATCTCAGCTGGTGTTCTGTCTATAATGGAATGGAATGGAAATTTCTAAGTGACCCACCCCAAACTTTTGACCGGTAGTGTATATCAGTGTTTTTCAACCTTTTTTGTGCCACGGCACACTTTTGACACTTAAAATGTCCCACAGCACACTAACATCCTGTGTGAAGAAAAAATAAACATACCATAGCCTAAAATTTCAAATAATACACAGATATGGCCTTATTATGGCTTCTATGCAAGACCTGCTCAATAAAACAAGCGCCCTCTGTTTCATTTGTATCTGTTTCATATCTAATTTAATTGTTGTTATGAACTGGATATGTGATGATTCTGTGAATACTGGATATGGGACCCCCGTTGTACAATGCCTGCATACCACAAATAGTGCAATCATACAATCAATGAGAGCATGTGGTTATAAATTCTTTGATGCAACAGTTGCTTTTCTGGACCAGTGAATGACATTTGGGTAATTTTCTGCGGCACACCTGATGATCTCTCACGGCACACTAGTGCCCCGGCACAGTGGTTGAAAAACACTGGTGTATATGAACATTTTATTACATCATATAAGTATTACACATACATGTCAGATTTGGGTAGCCTAGACTTTCCTAAAAAAACACCTGATATAGCATACAAAGTTGTCCATTATAATGACCAAGACGGATCTAAAACACCTCATATAAGCCCATAATCGTCACAGAATGTTTCCTTTTCTTAAAATGTTGAAACTTCCACATATGAAAGTAGCAGAAAACCCCTTAGCAATTATAAATCACAATGCGTATAGTAATTTTAGATTAGATAACCAGACTCTTCTGTCGGTCCTTCCATATGTCTGTTCACCTATTCCCATTACTGTTGCTACTGTTCACTGAGTGTCACAACAGTCCTTTGTAAAGACACTGAATACAATTGTGCATACTTGTCCCCATAAGATCACTATTGAATTAAACATTATATTTCCCATACACACAAAGGGCCATGACTTAAATCAGTGATGTGTAAAATTCTTGTCCTTTCATTTTTGAATGTGTGTGTGTCAGACCAGTGGGGTATACTACGAAGCATGTTAGACATATCTAGGCTATGTAGACATATCGAGGCTTCACAAAGCCTTGACTCAGAGGTATACGTTAAGTGATACTACGATAGCAGTTATGTGATATATTTGTCAAACTAGGCTTTCAGCTCAGATCTGTGCGCGTTCTCGGTGTTGGGATGACGTTGGCCAATCGTGAAACGTGGAGACCGCCTCTATTTAAAAACAATTACTTCCGCATTCATGAGCGATAGCTTAATCTACACTGCGGTCATTTTTTGTGTCTAACCTATAACATCAAATAAATCAATTGTCATCAGTTGTTGTATGGTATGCACGTCCATAGTGGGATATTTGCACGCACAGCACTATTAAAGCGCATTCGAGATCCAAAATGTTAGTAGAGGCGGAGCTCCACCTGTAAGATATATGACAGAATCCTACATGTGAGATAACTTCGTTTTTAAGACAATTGATTGGTCAGTGGGCGGTAGATTACACGATTTGAGCTATAACTTAGCACATAACCTCCTCCCGACCAGGTTTGGTTGACAGCATAAGATACCATGGTGATATAGCGACACTAAAACAGATCCACTTTCGTGTCACAACACTGGGCTGTGTGTTGTGTTGTGTTGTGTTGTGTAGCTGTTGTGTAACTGTGCTGTGTGTTGTGTTAGGTTGCGTAGCTGTTTATATTGCTGTGTGCTGTGCTGTGCTGTGCTGTGCTGTGTTGTGTTGTGTTGTGTGTTAGATGAGCAGAGCAGAGAGGAGCAGGACCATCAGAGATGCAGTCAGACCCGAGGCCTTAGACACCCTCACAGGCTGTGGGACAAACATGTTTCTCCCCTCTGGAAAAAAAGAAAAAACAAATGAGATGATGGATAGAAGAATGTCAAATGTTGCTAATAGGAGGCACGTTTGCTGGTAGCCTATTCCAGTAATGGAGGCAGTCAATAAGAGAGCAGTGTGAAGTAAAATCTTTAAGTATCAATAACAAAGACAATTGTTTTCAGGTGAACAAACTGACAAACTGCAACAACACCAGCAAAACTAGTGTCACAGTGATGACAAAGATGCTGTTTTCTCAGCTGTTAAAGTTATGGATGTCATCATGCTTTGCTGAATTACATTTGGAACATAGGGAACAATTTCAGACCACAATAATTACAGTAAATGACAAACAGTCAGTGTTAAATCATCTTTATTTACCTTCATTGCCATTGGCCAAAACCAGAGGCCCCAGTGAGATGGAAGCGCTGTCATGGAAATCAACAGATCGACGATGCCTCTGATGGTAACCTGGGTAACAGTGCTGTAAAAAGAGAGCCAAATTACGTTAATTGGTGGAGTTTTGAACAAGACCGTTTATTTGCATTATCACTGAATGAGCTTACAGTGAAGGCTAAGGGGGCAGGGAGCACGTCAAAAAACAAATGCTATTTTATACTACTGAAAATGCTATACTATATACAAATATATATATATATATATATATATATATTCCACTATATATACAAATGCTAACTATAATTACACTTCTGTGGTAGTGTGGTGAGGGTCTCTTCTTTTAGAAGTGTATAGAGAGGTTATAACAAGACTTGTATCTGCAGGAAGAAAATTCCCTGGATTCCTGGTCCGGTATCGTTAAATCAGCAGGTGCGTTCAATCTTGCAGCACTGCACAGATCTAGCTGAATCTTACAATACAAACATGCCTTACATTTAGCCAGATCTGTGCAGCGCTGCAAGATCGAACGTGTCCACTGATTTGATGATACCGGACCAGGAAGTCAGGGATTTTTATTTTCTGGTTATTACTTGCTAGCCCAGCTCCTTAGCCACTATGCTACCATCACCATAACTTCCCACTGCTGTAGTTTGCATGTGTTGAACTTACGGCTGTGCAGTCATTGTTTGCCACCAAGCACAGGTGGATGCTGCAGTGCAGGTAAACCTTGGAGGAGTTTGCATTGAAGGTGAACATCCTGAAGGAGAATCGGCCTGTTGTACTGACCCCATTCTCCACCAGCTCCACTGTATTGTCATTGGGGTTAGCACACCTAGAAAGAGAGATACACACCCACGTGATGACAACAGCAAGCCTTATGTGTTTAATAGTAGGGTAAAACAGGTGATAGGGAAAAGGGAAATTAACAAGTGATGGTCTAGTAGTAGGTGTGTTGACGGTCTGCACTTCTTACTCGTTTTTGATGAGGTCCCATCGGATGTGGTAGTTTGGCTGATTGACCGGAGTGGCCCAGCAGGAGTCGATCACCATGGCGATCTGACGGCTATCCACTCCGTCCACTTGGACAGCCACGAAGATCTGCTGATTCACCGCCACATTCACCCTCCCAGAGAACGCATGGGAGAATCCTGCATCTTCATAGGGAATCATACGGACATGGTAGCTTCCTTTCCCTCCTGGTAGCTTCTTAGTGATACGGCTGAAGAAACAAACACATATAGACCCTTTCAACAATAAAAACAAAAACAATGCTTGAACGTTCTATTTGGTTCCCAATCTACTTCCTCTGCATTAAGATAACATATGGAATGTTAAAACTAGGGCTGTCAATCGATTAAAAAATAATAATCTAATTAATTACATACTCTGTGATTAATTAATCTAAATTAATCGCATATATAATTTTTGCTGTGAAAGTGTTTTAAATATTTATATTCAAATGAATCATTGAATAATCAGCATTAGTCACAACTCTTTTATTATTATTTTCACTGTTCAAATAATGGCCATAATAATCTATGATATGACCTAATATGCTGAGGAAATAAATTCAAAAGTGCTTCGGGAAGAAGTTTTTTTTTTTTCACATACAAGGCATTTCAGGCCACAGATATAACCTAGGCGACACAATTGCATTGATGTGCGACTATAGAGTTGAACTCCGGTGATATGCAAATTCCTTGCTGCAGACATTGCAAAGGACTTTATTTTCAACACTTTATTTTTATCAACACCATCAGGCCATTTTTTAAAAGTAAATAATCCAATCAATGATCCAGGTAGCACGTTTTCTTCTCTCTCCTTCATTTTACAGTCTAATTTTTACTGACTAGAACGGCTCGGGGTCAAAGGTCATACGGAATCACACTCATTTTTTTAATCAGTTATTTTTTCTCAAATTAATTAATCGAAATTAATCAGTTATTTTGACAGCCCTAGTTAAAACGGAAGTCTTGTGGGGCCAACTATGATGCTGATAATGGAACTCTCTTGAAAGGGTCTATAGATGACTGAATTCAGTTCATATGAAGTCTTATGTTTTTGTTTGGTCACTGCTGTAAGGCACTGCAAACTACCATGAAGTAAAGCGTGGACATGGAGTGTCTATGATAGAGGGAAGAACAAACCTCTCCAGTGGGTTGATTTCTATATTCATAGAGAGGGTCTGTGTGAGGGGGTAGACACAGCAGAAGAGCAGGTTTATCCGTCTCTCTCTGCTGATGGGGCCGTTGGCTGAGTTGGCCTCCCCATGGATGGAGTTCTCATAGATGAAGTGGGTGCTGTTGCTCTGTTGGCCAACACACAGCACATGCAGGGGTAAATGTCCATGACAACCATGATGTTCTACCAAATATTTTCATCTATGTTCTGGGGTGAGTTCTCAGTAAAGATTTTTTATTTAGGCTGTTCTTTGGAAGACTTCCAGAGGGGTGAAGGTCTTTTGGTTTCGCTCAAAGAACAACACCTAAAGATAATACTCCACCAAAGAAGAGCTCTGTATGTAATTGCTTACTGTACTGACTATCACCAAGACCAGTAATTATTCTTACACATAAAAAACATGTTTTGCTTTCAAATTTAGGAAGAATACTAGACCAGTGAGAAGGGAAAGCTGTTGTACCCTTAGCGAGGTTCCACAAACGTGGTTTTCATTGTCGAAGAGGAACTCCACTCTGCCATCTTGGAGTGTGCCGTTGCAGTTGGGGTCGTTGAGGCGGAGGGTGTCAGACGAGAAGCCTGCCTCAAACAGCTGGCAGCGAGACAAAGACATGGTGCCTGTGCTGCTGGAACAGAACTCAACAGAGTCTGAGAGAGAGATGGAGATAGTGGGGGGAAGACATGAATAGGTGAGAGAGGGAGATGGAGAGAGAGATGGAGATAGTGAGAGGAAGAGATTAAAAGGTGAGAGAGGGAACAGAGGGAACATAAAGAGGATGAAGGAAGAATATAATGAAATTTAAAACACTTGCAGTGTCCATAACAGCAGCATTAGTAGATCATACAAAACCTTACCATAGCACTCAGGTTGAGGTCTCGGGTGATCCTCATTGCAGAAGCAGCCGTAGACTCCATCTTTTTGGCCACACCACTCCTCCTCAGTGCAGTCCAGCTCTTCACAAGGGTCAACTGCAGCTGTTGAAAAACACATGATGACTCCATATGTAGACTATGTGTAGAATTATTACACGAAGACATAGGCAGAAACAGGTGGATTTGGATCATAATTTCTATCATAAGGTCCCCCTGTGGTATGTATGGATGAAGCACATAAACACTCAATAATGATAGGAAAGTAAGTTGCCATAAGCTGGTATTGCATCTCGGCATCTCATCAGTCGTTTGGATCATAATTTCTACCATAAGGTCTATTAATGGCCCTTTCCAATTTCCACCATCTGCTTTGCAAACTGTAATAAGATGTGTCTGTCTCCCCCCTGTGGTATGTATGGATGAAGCACATAAACACTCAATGATGACAGGAAAGTAAGAGGCCATAAGCTGGTATTGCATCTCGGAAGGCAGACAGGTTAAGTTCATGCTAATATTTCTTGTAGGCAAACAATAAACATTATTTCATCCATTCTGTGGTTGGATGCGTGTGTGGACTAATAGACTATCCACCGGAGCTGCATTTAATAGTAGTCTATACTCTTGCCCGCCAACTATTGGCTAAGAAAAATACTGGCCCGCGGCCAAAGTTACTTGCCGACTCCTAAACATTGTTTACACTCCTACACTTACACGTTTTCGACTAAACTAGTTAACTGAACTGAACATAGTTAATTGAGATGGACTAGGCTATTTCTGTTTGTCATGCACTTTATTGAAACGTGCTGTAGGCCTAGGCTACATTTACATGCACTTGCATATTTCTCAATATTAAAACTTCCTTATTTTCAACTGAACTCACAGATAATGAACATACAGAGTATCTTTGGTTTGTTATGCCCTTTATCATGTGTCCTACATGTTGTGCATGCACTGTAGCATTTATTCCAGTTTATTTAGCTATATTTCTGAAGAAGACATTGTGTTGCCTCAGGCCCGCTGCACATCTTTTGAAATTTGATTTGAAATAATCAAATATGTCTATTTCATAAAGTAACTTTCTTTGCATTTATTTGATTCCCAATCAAGATACACTGCTAATAATTTCTTTACGTTGAATATGGTTCTGAAATGCAAAATAATAGAATTTTAATCATGTGATAATATATGCGATTAATCACGATTAACTATAGAAATTCAGCGATTAATCGCAATTAAGAAAAAATGAATCGCTTGACAGCCCTAATATATGTATATATTTGTATGTAATGTATTTATAACTGGGGAAGCGAAAAATGTTTTTACTACTCAGTTAGTACACTGAAGTATTCACACCCTCTTGGATATTTCCCCTTATTTTTCACATTCGGTTATTTGGCATTATATATTTTTTAACTAACTAGAAAAAGCCCAAATTAAATTGATAAAAATTTTAATTTATAGACGCAGTAAAATGGGAAATATCCAATACAGTGACTTTTTAAAGAATATTCACTGTGTGTAACATAAAACTTCATATTAGATGAGGCTGTGTCAGTGAGGCAGGCAGTGATAATGTGGACTTGATGTACTCACAGCAATGCAGTGCAGAACGCCATTCTGGTGTTTGGAGCCCCAGCACATTGCAAGCTGTCTCATAGGCCTCCACTGCTGAGCACAGCATGCCATTGGCTGGTGTGTAGGCACAGAGATCGTACACACAGGAAGTGAAGTACGCCTGTGGGTCAACATGCAGGTGGCACTGCTGGAATGGGCCACTGCTGTTGGTGATGATGCTGCACAGATCTGTGTATTCTGCTTCAAATACACACGTGTCGTCTCCAATTCGGTCACTGGCTCCACATCTAGGGAGGACGAGGAGAAAGAAATAAGTATCAGACGTGTTGCGTGTGTGAATTTTAAAGGCGTACCGATTGTGTGGTGTGAATTTTAATGAGAGTATAGTTCCATGTCAAATCAGCCTAGTAAATCGCCATGTTTCCTTTTCCATTAGTCTTATTGCACATTCTAACTTGAGAAGAGACAAGTTCTAAATAGGAAAATTAGCGGAAATCTTATGTCACTTTTAAATGTGATGCTAGCAGGCAAGATGCTAATGGTCTAGTCCGATTCAATGATCTATGCTAGGCTGGAGCTAAAAGTGGTATCGCCAGACTCGGAGAATGGCTGGATGAACTTGAGAAAGGCAAAAATCGATTGTTTAACTCAAGGGGAGGTGGAAAATGAGTGTAATTCCCCAAATGGTGGAATATCCCTGTAAAGGTGTACAGATTTTTACCAGGATTTTTCACCTTTCTACATAGTTTCTACATAACTGGAAATCTGATCAATAGCCCAGTGTGCCAAACGATGGACATAATCTATACATTTCTGAACATGCAGGTTATAGTCATTGTCAGCCATTTAATCCTATAGTTTGGAAATGTCACCTAATGAGTACATTTTGTGTCTTTTCCAATAATTCCAACTCACCCAGGACTGCTTGCATCTGATTTCCAACTTTGACCGAATTCCCTGTCAGTCTGGGCCAGAGTGCCATTGGGCAGAACTTTGTCGTCTGCTGGGTTGCCATTGTGATTGCCACACATTCCACACACAGATTGGTGATAATCTGGACTCAGTCTGACTAGAAGTCTACTACGACCATCAAACTGGACCACCAACTCTCCTGAGGCATTCACAACCACAAATCCAGACTCACGAGTCAACTGTGCCAGGGAGCCAACGTGAATGCTGTTTGCATTGTTATCTTGGCCATCAATCTGCAAAAAACAGAACACAGCTACAGGAGGTGGGACAGACATGTTTGCATACTGAACTACAAGACACATGTCCTCACTGACTTGACCCTTTTGTGCCCAATCAGAGAAGGTCCATAGTTTGGATGTACCTTGACTCTCCTGTTCTGTCCAATGCTGATGTGGCTTTGAACTCCTCCCTGAGAGAGCCACACATCCACAGTGGACACAAAAGACACAATTAAGTTGCCACGGTGCCTGTTAGCGGCTACTACGCGGAAGGTCAAGGCATCATCACTCATGTTGCCACAGGTGTGGGTGATCTCATAAGCACAGGTGCCCTGAAAATAGATATTTGAAATATGTTTAAAACTTGTGTTGAGCTGGTGGAAACATCTCTTTCAGAATTAAGAACTTGAATCTAGAAACATCTGGAGACATTTCTCTCAGATTTAGGATCTCATTTTTGGTTTCATTTTTTGGATTCCATTCTGTCTGTTCTACCTGAAAGTGAGCCACAGCCCCATCAAAGGTGAAGTAGTGGGGGTCTCCCCAGACCGTGCAGGTTGACAAGCGGCCATAGCAACCCCGGCGGCCATCTTTGACAGAGCATTCCTGACTTGGAGGGCAAGAGGACTGGATACAGCGAAGGTCATTGGGGGCAAAACACTCACAGCGCTGTGAACAGTCTTGTGTCCAGAACTGTTCTCCGATCTAACAAACACAAATAACACTGAGATTTAATTTACTTGCTAATGGTTATGAGGTAATAGAATCACTGTGTGTGAGAGACACGTCATCCTCTTGGTCAAATTCTGCTTACATCAAAGTAGAAGCCATCATAAAGACAGCCACACTGCTCCACAGGCACACAGCGCCCCCCGCTCCTCACAAATCCATCATCGCAGAAACAGCCCTCAGCACACGTCCTGTCACAGCTGGCATCAATGCTGCTGGCACAGGTGTGCCCACACTCTGTGCCACACAGATCGTAGTGGCTGTTTTCTGGACACTCCATTTCTGTTGACACAGGTATGTTTACTTATCAGACATTTGAATCAACCAAAAGAATCAATTAGTGTAATTCAGTTTGAGTCCTGGAAACTTACGGCAGGTGGAGTTTTGTCTCCAGGGGTAGACAATGACATTTTCCTCTTGGCATGCACTGACATATGCTTCCATTGCATTGCAGAGGACTTCGCTTCTGTCCCCAGACAAGCACACGTCAAAGACACAGTCGTTGAAGAATGGCTGGGGGTCCACATGGGAATGGCAGAAGCTCAGTGGTCCATTGCTAGCTCTGAGTAGCTCACACATGGCACGGGCTGTCGAGTCATCTTGGCACACTGGGCAGGAGTTTCCACATCCTCCAGTACAGGGAATGCCGTCATCAACCTTCCAGTAGTCTCCAAACTCAGAGACAGAGAGGGCAACAGAGCCTGAACTGCCGTTATGGACCGTAAAGTCATCACCCTGGAAACCGTTGAAGTTGCCACACAAGCCGCATGTAGCTCCACTGTAGTTGGATGGTACTGTGATGTCCAACACCCACCGGCCGTCATAACTGACAGTTAGACCAAAGTCTGTTTTCACAAATGTGTGAAGCCCGTTGGCATACACTGACACTCTTCCCTGATCAAGAACGATCGGCAAGTTTCTTGTCTCGCCATTCACCTGAAGTCAGAGTTATCTTTTGTGAGACAGGATTTTATATAACTTGTTTTTTTTTTCTTTCTTTAAAATTTCACTTGAAAAGAGTTAAATACCAAAGAGATGCTGGTGGTAAACTGCAGTTTTGAAACTTAAAGTATTGGAGTTATTTTTTGTATAATTATGTCTGCGTAGGCGATAGGTGAGGTAGCCTAACCTAACACCGGGAGTGTGTGTGTGTGCGCGAGAGAGAAACGAGATGAGTGTTTGTGTGATGAGTTTATAGTGTATTGCTCACTTGTAACGCTCACTTACATGCATTAGTTTACTACTTAAAATTTCGACTCACGACATTAGGCTACAGCCGCTACTAATACTGTACGTTCTAACAAGCTAATACATTCAATTAGCCAACATCAGTGTTTACGTTGCCTTGTGTCGGCGCTTAGTGAGCTGCTGTTAACAACTGGATGCTTTCGGTTTAGATGTTGAATCATCGTTGTGGTAGGCTAGTTCTGCTTAGCAGTTGGTTTCAGTCATTTCGCCCACTTAATTCTGGGGGTGCGCGTCACTAATAACAGTCCGTGTGAAACAATAATCCCTGAGCTGAGCAGGCCACGTAACGCAAGTGATAGGAATTAACCGAAGGCTCGAGGCAGAAAATTTTCCTCGATCATTTTTTGTAATCGAATTATTCAAATTACTCGAGTAATCGTTTCAGCCCTACTAAAGATGATTTAAAATCTGAATTTGACCCTTACCTGCACGGTCCCCTGGTTGTATTTTGAGATGTACACAAGATGTCCAGACACATTGACGTAAACAGCCACAGTGATGGAGACCTGCAGACCATTCCATGCCTCATTCCTGGCCTCCACCTGAAAGTGAGGTAGGCCTTGTGTTCCATTGCACACTGATGCCAGGACGTAACGACAAGTGCCCTGGAAGTCAAAGGTGCGTCTGTCAAAGGAGGTGTAGTGTGGGTCTCCAGAGGCCGAGCAGGTGGCCTCAGGTTTGGGATGGCAGCCATACTGTCCATCCACAACTCGACAAGACTCCTGAGCACTACAAGAAGAGGCGGTGCAATGCGACTGCCCAGTAATGCCATTACACTGGCACAGGGACTGGCACTCCTCGCCGTACCAGTAGCGCTCTCCACTCTGTCTGTAACGCCCACCGTGGTGGCAGCCACAACCTGTGGGTGGCACACAGCGATCCCCACTCAGGAGGAACCCGTCATTACACTGGCACCCCTCCTGGCACTGCTGGGTACACAGGAAGGGGAAAGACAGGCTTGGGCAGGAAGCTGGGCAGGATGTACCACATAGCTCATAATGGCTGTTAGATGGGCAAGTTGCCTCTATAAAAAGGAATGACAGGTCAGTTCCATTTCAAACAGTTTCTTTTCCCATATATTTATTATAATATGTCATCACACTTACCACAGTTAGTGATGTTCCTCCATTCCCCTACTGTGATGCCACTCTGTTGGCAAAGCAGGGCGTAGCCACGCAGTGCCTCACACAGTCCCTCTCGAGCACCTTGGGTCCTCACTAGAGTCTGGACACAGTCTTCAATTCGGCTCCAGGGATCCAGGCTTGCTTGGCACTGGCCAAAAGGCCCATGTCCCCATCCCATAATGCCACAGAGCTCCCTGAACTGGCTGGTGTTCTGGTAGTGTCCAGGTTCCCATACCTGAGGTTCTACACAGTGTGCTGACAGGGAGCCATCTCTCCAGCTGTCCCCAAACTGCTGAGAGTCGTTGAGGGGAATTCCAGTGGGGGAGAGGAAGTCATCACGAAGGTCTCCATTCAGATTTCCACACAGGCCTCCCAGAGTGCCGTTGTAGTTGTCTGGAGCGGTGATGCGGATGACGTGTGGCCAGTCAGCTCTCACCAGCACTCCGAAGTTGGTTTCTATGACAACACCCTTTACACTGCTGTGGTAGATGCGAATATGACCGGGGCTGACGCTGAACGGAAGGCCCACTGTTTGCCCATCCACCTAATGGGAGAACATTATGTTTATACTCACAGATGTGTATCATGGTATTGGAACTGTAATCAGTAGCTGTATTAGACACACTATTTGGGTATCTCTATTTCTTTTAAGTGGGTAAAAATAGATCCTGTACCTTAGTTGTGGCTCCCTCTCCCATCTCCACCGAGACTTGTGTTCCTTCTGCTTCAAACTTCAGATGTCTGTCAAAATCTCTGTGGCCTGTGGGAACTTTCTCAACAGTTACTTGAAAGTGAGGTAATTCAGATTTTCCCCTGACCCTAGCCAGCGTCAGACTACAGGCACCTGGGTAGTGGAAGGTCTGTCCATCAAAAGTGCGGTAGGACCCGTACCCCTCTACCCAGCAGGTGGAGTAGCTGACAGGTCTGCAGCCCCGCACCCCACCGTGGACCCCACACACCTCAAGCTCACTGCAGCTGTGTGCCTGGCAGATCATTGACCCTTGAGTGCAGTGGCAACGTCTCCCACAGTCCTGGTCTAGCACCACTGTCTCCCCAGCTGTGTAGTACCGCCCCTCAAAGGTGCAGCCACAGTCACTCTGCCGAACGCATTCTCCACCGCTTAGGACATAGCCAGCATTGCAGATGCAGCTCTCCTGGCTGGGCAGAGGGCAATTCTGGGGGGCGTTGGGGTTGCTGCAGGTTGCAGGGCATCCAGTTCCTTGTGATTCAAAGTGACTGTTGGCGGGACAGGGGATTTCTGTGGAAGCATATATTGAAGTATATTGAATGTCTGCCAAAACAACTTTTCTAGCATGAATTGTTTACAGGATACAGTATATTTACAGAGTCAGCACCCACCACAGAATCCCTGGCTTCTCCACTGGCCCAACTGGATGCCCTCTTGTTGGCACTGGGCAGCGTACACATTGAGTGCTTGGCAGAGGATGGGCTGATAACCATCACTCACACACAGATCATACACACAGTTTTCTACGAAGGTCTGTGGAGACAGCCTTGAGTGACAGGAAGCAAACGGACCGCCACTGTCGGTGAGGATTCCACAGTGGGCCGTGTTTCCATAAAGAGTCCTTTGGCTATGGGTACAGGCAGCACAAGCAAGTCCTGCACATCGCACATCCTGGCAGGCAGGGTCAGTGTCCCCTTCTGCCTTCCAGCTGTTAGCAAACTCCACGTCTGAGCTCACAAGCTGCCCACCGCGGGTTCGGAAGTCATCGTTAGGGTGGAAGTTGAAGTTGCCACACAGGCCACAGGTTGCGTTCTGGTACTCATAGGGCACTGAGATTCTGACATAGTGATTGGCATCGTAGGTGACCAGCAGGCCAAAGTCTGTACTGACAACCACAGAGAAACCTGATTGGTAGACTTGGATGGACCCGTGTCGGAGGGTAAATGGGGTCGTCACAAAGCTACCATTCACCTGAAGGAGATTACTACCATTAACACTGGGCTAATTTGACTAGAACAGTTTGAACTGAAAATATATATTTCATGTCTGGGAGTATTTGGTATGCATTCTTGTTGTGCTTACCATTGCTTGGTACTGATTGCCTTTGACAAGTTCAATTTCCTCATCATAAACCCACACTCTTACAAGACGGGTCCAAGACACATGTGTGCTGCCCCGATGTTCATTTTTCCCTTCAATCCGGTAGTATGGCAGTCCATTGCCACAAGCCTAGTGGACATTTAAGTGAAAGCTCCATTTTAGCCTTAAGCTCTAAACACATAAAAACATCTCAACAAAGAAACTTAATGAACCCATATTTCTAAAGGTAGTAGAAGTATAATACCTCTGAGAGGACGTATGTGCAGGTTCCCTGGAAGTGAAAGACTTTCCCGTCAAAGGTGTAGTAGTGGGGGTCTCCAGAGATGGTGCAAGTGCGGCGCTGAATATTCTGGCAGGAGTACTGGAAGGATGCTGGACGACACACCTGGGAGTAGCTGCAGGGCTGCTGCTGGCACTGGAGGAGGCCTCCACTGACACAGGTGCATCTCTGCTGACAGGTGGCATCTCTCCAGAAAGAGTCCCCTACCTGCACAGGTGAGCCTGAAGGAGATCCGGCATAATTAAAAACGTGTTTTCCACCAAATATTAATGCTAAGATATGTTGGCACCAGTGGCATGAAGTTATGGCTCTGTGCAGTCAGTGCACGAGCAGTGCAGGCCTGGCTAGGCATTGTGCACAACTGTAGATGGGGTGTGCCTGGGTATTTATGTTCTACACTCTCTCTGTTTGGCCACTAGCTTTCATTTTGGGCACTCGGTGCCTCTGAGACATATTCTCTCTCACACCATATTTTATAATTTTACATCTCCCTCTTTCTTTCTAATTACTGACACAGGCATCGCACACACACAATTCATTAATTTTTCTCTCCCCTAGACTTTTGACTACTACACTGTTTATTATTGTGATTACTTTAAAGAAAATACATTTTGAGTATCCTTAATCCTGTTGTCTGTTTTCATTTTTATGTCATGGGTCATGAGTCAGCTGTAACAAAAGAGTAGCTCATTTAATTTCAGTGTAAATACTTCTTTGACTTTCATGGTTGTGGATGTCATGGTCATATCATATCAATGATGCTTGTACATTTGACAAAATCACTGACTGAACTATTGAAATACCACTGATGCATTTGCAATGTATTGGACAGGTTACGGTTAAGATAAAACAACTCACCATTGAAATGACAGCCCCTTAGACCGTGGTCAGTTCTGAACACCCAACGACCTGGTATGTTTACATTACTTGTGAATGTTATATTTGTGATGTTGTTCATGAATGATCCAGGAATTGAAAAATGATGAGTGGAATTGACTGTGTCATAGCCAGCCTGAAAACAGAATTTGAAGTTAATGTGAAGAAAACTACCACCTCACCTTAGTTGATTTCCAAAGCATTCGAAACTGCAATGAATGTCATTTTGTAGGTTTACCTGGACATTCCATTGATTTGGGGCGATGACTCCATAGTTCATCATTACAAATGTGTATTGAATGCCTGAGATCAGAACCACTTGGAATGATGTCTCCTAAAACATGATATTGCATTTTTAGCAAACAGAAGGTATTATATGAAAATACAGGTGCCTCTCAAAAAAATAGAATATTGTGGAAAAGTAAAACATTTTCCATAATTTATTTCATAAAGTGAAACTTACACACACTCTAGATTCATCTAGAATGTATTCATGTATATTAGCCGTGCAGACCACATTAAAAATTATCTTTTTAAAATGTTTTTATTGTACACCTGCACTATACCACCATGGACCACACACACTTCCAGCTCTTCATTTGCCAGTCTTTAATACTCCATTTGACCTCTGACTAGAGGTTTGCTGGTAATTTAATAGACACAAGGGGCAGTGTGCATCATACGTGTTCCACAGCAACAATAACACTGGGCTGCCCGCAGATGCACCTGCCTGTTAATCAGCTTAATATACTCGGATATATATATACACCAATTAATTGGTCTACCTGACAAACATCCACTTTATTTTATTCACGGCTGTATTATTGTAATTCCCTCTATCTAGGCCTCCCCCTGTCCCTGCGAAATCATCTTCAGATGGTCCAAAATGCAGCTGCTAGACTGCTGACCGGTACCAGAGACTTTCTAATGAGGAGACACAGCACTCAAAAAATCCTCCATAGAAATGCATGGGGCTAGGCCGTTGTCTACACATATCCCACCCCTTCCTCGGCAAAACGTCGACATGTGAATACATAGAGCCAATCATGTGGTGTGATGTGAATACATTGAGCCAATCATATCGTGTGTTGTGAAGACATCATGTCAATGCCAATCATGTGTTGTGAACTCGCCGCTGGAGCAGGATTGGTGTCGTGAAGCCTTGCGCACGCACATTTCTGCCGAATAGGATGCCCGATGAGTGCCCAAAAAGCGTTGCAATATGGCCGCCGAGTGGAGGGACTTGCCTAAAAGGACTTTGCCGGTACTAAGAAACGTGACCACATTATTCCAGTCCTGGCTTCCTTGTGTAGCAGGCAGACCTTGTCTTGGCTTTTTCCTCCTGGCCTCTCCCTGGCTCTCTGCTAATGAGTGGGTGGGGCCAATCTTAAGGAGCTCTACAGCAAGGAGCTCGTTAGGTTCCACTGGTTGTCCCTCGTTTGAGCACTGGGGTCTACCGACCGTCAGATATGTTGCTGCCCTAATGTTGTAGACTAACCATGTGCTTGGTGTAGCTAAACTCCATTTCTCTATAGCCCTGTAGATGCATGGATATGCTGTCTAGTGATGGGTAAATGAAGCCTCGAGCGCTACTCGGCATATTTCCCTACTGTGTCGAGTAATGTGCCGAAGCTTCGAAACATGGAAGACAAGGAAAACACAGCGACATCTGATGGTTTGCATAAATTATCGCAGAAATGATCTGTTTCTCAATTCAATAAAAATAAAATACGATTAGGCAACATAAACCCGTCACTCGTCACGTGAAGATTGGTGTTTCTGCGGAGGCGTGAAATCATGTGTTATCCCAGTCAATGATCCAATCGGTCTCCCATCCACTTAACAACCGCAGTAGACACTACTTAGCTTCTGGACCAGGACGAAGTATTATCAACCTCAACACGCTATGGACAAGAGTGAAAAGGAAACGACCAGGCGCCTAATTAAACCAAATCCTATATGGCCCGACATGTTTTGACGTTTCATGAATCAAACTTTCAATAAAAGGAAAATATTATGTCAGCCATTATTGTTAGGCCTACATAGAAATTATTAGCCTGTATTGCTTTTAAATTACATGATTGAAGTTGAGACAAGATTGCAACACAGACACGTTTTAATGTCATTGTTCTAAATGGCAAAGCTTTAGGCTAGGCCTAGGCTATTTCTTCTTTATTTCTATGTGCATTATATTATGGATTATGGACATTTTCCGGAAAGAAAGGAACGTAAATTCCCAAACAGAGAAAGCATATAAGGGCTACCCACAATTCGCCTGACTCTTGCAATACAACACAACTCATTCCGACACTAGAGCGGATGCCCTGGTTCGCGCAATTCAAAGCCTTTGAATCAGATTCCGAGCAGTCACGTGGGTGTGTGTCCCAAACAAAGCTTCAGACGTCACACTCACAAACCGAGGCCTCGTTTGTCATCAGTCACGTGATTTTTATGGAAACGAAACAAGCCTCAAACCGGGGCTTCATCTGGCACGTCCCTTTCTGCTCGACACAAGCTCCGAAGCCTCGCTTCATTGGGCACATCACTAATGCTGTCCTCATCTGTTGTCATTGGGAAAATTGGTATAGAGAAGAGTATGGGTATGTATAGCTTTAAAATAAATGTGGATGTTTTGGGAAATGGTATCAGGTTTGATGTACGTTTTGTTTGTCTTCCAGGTAACACAGCCTTTCAATCCGCGCTGTACTAAGCGTAGGTCGTGCTGCTGTCTTGTCTTAGTTTTGTTTTGTTTCTGTTTAGCTTTGCTTGCACTTGGCAACTGTCTGCATTGTACTTGTACCCTTTTGTTTTACTTTACTTTATTATCTTAGTTACCCAGTGTCTGTCTATTCCATAGAGTCTGGGGGCAACAACTTTTAACTGTTTGTTAATTTGGCAGGCAGGGTTCTCGCTGACGGGAGGCTAGTCAGTCACCTAGTGGTGGTGCAGTGAAGATGCACATTTTGGTGTGAATTATCAGAATGTTTGCTGTGGTCTGTGGTGTTACTATTTGATCTTTCTTGCTGTGCGTGTGCATGTGTGTGGGCTCTAGGGCACATTATCAGTAGTCTGCCTCCCCCAGGTAAGCCTCTGCCTTGCTCATCCTGCTCCCCCAGGTGAGCCCCTGCCTTGCTCATCCTGCTCCCCCAGGTAAGCCCCAGGTAAGCCCCTGCCTTGCTCATCCTGCTCCCCCAGATAAGCTCCTGCCTTGCTCATCCTGCTCCCCCAGGTAAGCTCCTGCCTTGCTCATTCCACTCCATCGTACCTCCCCTATGGAACCAGTCTGCTAGTTATGATGATTTCTTTTAAAACAGAAGTACATCAAGAAAACATAATAAATATTGTTCTACTTTCCTAACCCAGACTAGTCTTTATGTCTTTTTGCAGCTACTCCCATTTCCTTTTCCCTGACTTCTATTAAATAAACTTGGTCATGTTTTCACTGGAATTCACATCTCTGCCTCGTGTATACGAACCTGTGTGCAATGGTGCAATTATGTGTTCTCTTAACTCATTCCCTGGGTGCTAGGCCCAGGGTGGCATAGTCTGGCTACAGTGATTGGCTGTTAGTGCCGTCCTCCAAAAACCTCGCCCTGCTACATTCGCATTGGCTTCCTGTTAATTTTAGATTCCAGTTCAAGGTCCTTTTGATTGTTTTTAAAGCTCTTAATGGGCAGGCCCCTAGTTACATCACTGACCTCATCCATCTACACCAAGTCACTAGGTCTCTCAGATCCACGGACAAAACTCTCCTTCATGTGCCCCGGTCACGGCTCAAACAAAAGGCTGACCGACTAAGCCTTCGCAGTTACAGCGACACGGCTGTGGAACCAATTGCCCCTGGACATTAAAAATGCTCCTTCTATCTTTACTTTTAAGTCTAGGCTCAAAACCCACTTTTTTACCTTGGCTTTCCCAGCTTCCTAACCCTATGTTCCCATATATGTAACTCTGTACATGTCTCCTGCTGTCCTTGCTGTTGATCTGTGTGTCTGCTGTTGTAGTTCTCTTACTGTATTTATTTGTTTACTTAATTTTTTATTTGTTTTATTTTGTATTGCACTTGTGAAAGTGAAAGCTGTGTTCAACTGTGTTTTATAAATACATTTTACTAACTATTTTATAAAAATGTACACACCCAATTACACTTGGTGTATGAGTATAATTTTAGTGACCTACTGTGTTACTGAGCCAGTATGGCACTCTGTCCCATGTTGCAACAAAGACCCAAGAGGCTGAGAAGATTATTCCAGGGAAGTACTGGTTAATGTCGGTAGTGGCTTGCTGGAGAACACTGCCGTTGGTGTACTGTCGGTAGGATATGATGCCTCTCGCTCTGTTGTCAATGTCTGTCCAGAACGGGGCAATGATATCTCGGTTCCCATATCCCGGGAATTGGTAAGGATACCATCTGTACCATGCACTGTCAAAGGTGAGGTCACCATTGTTATTTACCTGCAACAAAATTGTGTGGTTTTACCTCATATTTCTTAATTTTTCTTATGTTCTACATCATACAGTACTGAAGACATCAAAACTATGACGTAACACATATGTGCTTACAGATAGCCCATAAAAAAGCTTTTGTGTCTACCCACAAATATCTGGTTGTATGTCACTCCAAAAAATGTAAATGGTTGAAGCAGTTTGATCGGAGGGGAACTCCCATCAAGTTCACGGTTGTTCACGTTGTCTCCAAGTCCATAGGGATAGAATATATCTGTAAGGGTGACATTTTGTAAATTGCATGCTAGAATAAAAACCTTCACTTCAAAACATTTTTCAAATCTGTTTTGTCACAGCTGTTAATCTGATTTGTCATAACAGTTAATCAGTGGTAAGTACTGTAAGTGCTAATGTCTGAGTCACACAAGGGCGCGGGAAGGGGGGTGCTGAGGGTGCTGCAGAACCCCCTGCTGGCAGGAGATAGATTTTTAAAAAATATTATATATTTACTAATTCGCTGTCTGACATTATTTATATTTTTGTATGTGAAATGATGAGTCAAATAGCAAAAAAGGGTTATGGATAGGTTCGAATATAGGCTACTAAACCGTAGAACCGTAGCGTGGTTTCATCTATGTGATGGGGGGGGGGGGGATCGGAAATCGTTGGACATCCATTATTTTTGTTATTCAGCACCCCTGGTCAAAAATAGCTTCCCGCGCGCCTGGATTCACACCAGACCAATACTCTGTTGAGAATTCATTCAATTCATTTTCGATTTCCCAGGGTCATCACCTATGGTTCCCAACTTCCTCAACCCCAAATGAGGGACACTTCACTTCAAATGCGGGAATATAAATATGATTTATATATAATTCAAATGGTAATAATGACAAAGTAATTTTGTTTTTATTTGATACATTTCTTAAGAAATACTACCGATTTCATGCTGTTTAACTCATTTACAAATGGTGCACTGTCACTTTAAGAGCATTGTCTACACGGTATTCATAATATTTTGCCAGCTCCATTCAAATATAGCCTATGACTATTCCACAAACTGTAACATTGTTTGTGCCACATTTAGGCCTATAGCACAATATTAGCTATGATAAGTATATTAAGCAAATTTGTCTTAAAAGGAAGCAAATTTAGTCAATAAGTTCAAACATTTGACTGAGCGCAAAAACTATGTTTATTTGGGGAGTTTTGAGCAAGACCATTTTTATTTTTTGCATTTTCACTGAATGGGCTTACAGTGAAAGCTGAGGGGGCTGCTAGCTCATCAAAAAACAAATGCTATTCTATACCACTGACAATGCTCAAAATATAACTAGAATACACTTCCGAGGAACTGCAAAGTGTGCTTGCTCAGGTGCGGTTCACCAACAGGAGCAGACAGTGAAATATGGTGCATTGAACTCGACTTGATCCAAGGATTCCAACGGTATCTCATTTTTCAAAATTGGGTGTACAGGTCAAAGATTATGTGCAGTACCGTAACGTAAAACTTCAGTCCCAAATAGACGCATGTATCTTTTACACACTTGGTGTGGCTACAGGTTTGGATAAATAAAGGTCGGTCTCAAATAGAGACCAGGGGCCATATTCACAAAGAATTTTAAGGCTAAAAGTAGCTCCTAACTGGCGAATTTAGGAGCAATTCTTAAAAATAATGGGCGTCACTCCTAACTTAAGACTCCTAATTTTTTTCACTAAAAGTAATCCACGAAGCATTTTAGACCTAAAAGTAGCACCTAAGTCTGGGACAGCTTAAAAGAAGTCGAGAGGACTCCTAACTCCCTAAGACCTATTCACCAACAGCTTTTTGTAGCATCGCGATGTTTTGAAATCCTATGCGGCTACAGGAGCTTCCAATCGCGAGGGAACAGTTTTGCATTGTACAGTGGGTACCAGTTAAGTTTGGACGGGTTCCTTCATGAATCACTCACCCCATTTTCTCGGCAGAAATGGCACAAACTGCAGTTGACACAAACAACCACAAGGTGTCACTTGGGAGTTCTGCCACTACTAAGGATGCAATAACGCCACCAACAACCAAAACTACTCATTCTCAACATGTAAATACGTCTCATTGTGAATCAAATTAAAATGTTCTCCTCTTTGCAAACGTATAAGCATAGGCATATGGTGACAGATTCATTTAATAATGTTGCAAAGATACTGCATCAATCCGTATGTTTCATTATGCTTTTAGGTTATTTAGCCTTACTCATTCATTTTGGCTAGGCCTTTTTATTCAGTTATTCATCATCTTCAGTCCTTTGCACTACTTGTGTAGCACACGCATTCTCAGACCTGTCACCTGTCACTCATCATCGTATGGGAGGTGTTTGGAATCATTCCCGCGTTACAATCATCAGCCAGTCAAGGTGGCCACTTCAGTCAAGCTCGTGCATGAGTAATGACGTCATCCATAGCAACGAAGACTCACTCTTAGTTTAGGAGTTGTCATTTTTCCTTACTAAGAGTAGGTCTGAAAGGCTTTGTGAATAACTTTTAAGAGAAAACTCTTAGCTAAAATCTTTTAGTGCGATTTGGGAGTACTCCTAGTGGTAAGATAAAAGGCTTTGTGAATATGGCCCCTGGTCTGTTTTTTTAGTTTCGGGTTGTAGGCCTATTTAATCGCCTACAACCCACTGGGTCGTCTGTTTAAGCCAGTTCTATGGTGCAGATTGCCGCACGCTAAAGTTGATTAGATGGCATTAATAAAGACTGCGGCGGTGAAAGCCAGAGTTCAAAACTTTTTTCGATATGGACTATGCTTTGTCCTACATAGTTCAATTCATCCCATTTTATTTCATATGTTGCGCATTAGACACAATATTTTATCTTGTCATGACAAGGATAGGCTGATGGTAAGCCTAGTAGTTTTTATGCTGGCAACAAAACAAAAGGGTTCAGGAACGTTGTTCTTTTTTCTAAATGTGTTTCTTTCAATACCACCATGGTGACAAAGAGAAAGGAGTAGGCTATGATTCGAAATGTAAGCTGTTGTCAAATCTGGCAAACAAAATCCGTGATAAACTGTATGTTTCATTCGTCCCTCGCTGTTTCATTCATTCCGACCAGGAGAGAGAATGAAACATTACACACGTCCCACTTGCTAAAGAATTCCTGAATGGTTTTGGTCAGGGCTGAAACTGTATTTCACAGAGGACAGATTTAGGTTGTTAGTGACAAAATACTAACTATTAGTGTGGTACGATCTCTTTGTAAATTATGTTTGATTAAAATGTGTTTCATTTGTCCAGGCTCTCCACGCTATTTGGATCATTTTCTCTAACACTCAACACTAAATGAATGATCCGTAATTGAAACCTATCAGATAGCCTACAGTAGCAATATGGATAGGCATTCAGTGTGTTTGAAATAATTAAGGCGAGACACTACAGGTGAATAGGGTAACATTTTTAACAAGCAGATATCAATATGAAAATTACTTACATTAATATGAGAAAAAAATGTATTACAAGTTTTCTGTAATTTAATGTTTACATATGCAAATTAGGCATTATCTAATTAAATATGCGCTTAATTGGCAAGAAACCTGAGCATTGGATACAGCCAGGTTCAAAATTATGTTTTCATTGTGTTTAGATAATAGATGGGGGAAAATTTACAGAGGGATTTATGAATATCTACTTTTGTTATCCTGTAAATCAGAATATGATGTCAATAGCCCTAAAAAATCGATTTTTGCCATGTTTTTAGGCATAAAATGTCATGTAAGTCAGGCTTGGAATAATATATCAACAAACCCCTCTGTAAAAATCTTCGAAATATAGTTAGGCATAAGTCTAGAAAGTTTGGTGTATGTAAGTGCTTCTGAAATGGAGTTTTCTTGCTCAGAGTGAGAGAGGAAACTCATTTTGAGAAAACAGCCTTGAAAGACAGCAAATGAGATTCCGTTCTCAGCCTAGACTTGTCTTTGAACTTTCGCAATTGGTTGCTGATACAAAGGAAGTGTCCATATATGGATCACATAGCGTGATACAGGAAAACACAGAGCTTTCCAACGGTACTACACACGATATGTTTTGGGTCACGGTCACGGGAGTGCATGCAAGGTTAGAATGCTAACTTTCGCTGAATTTAGGATAAATATACAGGCGCGAGTAGACACAATATAATGACATAAACACCTAAATGTATAAATTTGACTTTTTTGTTGTAGTAGTGTGATATAATACATGCTAAGGTAACAGACTAGCTCAAAATCTCGAAATTGACCAGTGCATGAAAAAACGATGTTTTCACCTGCCGTGTCTAGCCTTAATTCGATAATATTTCCCATCTTTGCAGAGGAAAAGTTTTGTGTGAAGGGAATTAAAGGCCTGTCTCATAGACGCCTGTCTCAAATACTAGCCGGTGCAGTTCAGCGATTTGGCAAAATAAAAGCCCGGGCTATTATATGAAGTTTTACGGTACATCCAAACGCCAGAACACATTTTTGCTAGTTGCAGCGACGCCTAGCTCAAAGGGCACCAAATTATATGTGTGCCCTCACAATGGAGTCCCGAGTACCTGTACCAAGTTTTGTTTTGATAAATGAAAGTGTCGCTGAGATATGAGCTAACTTCCTGTAACTCTAGCGCCCCCCTAGTGGTTAAAGGTCACCACATTTATTGTGTGTCCTCAGGATGGGGTCCCAAGTCAATATACCTAGTTTGGTGTCTATACGTGAAAGCATTGCTAAGATATGAGCATACTTCCTGTGATTACAGTGCCCCCCTAGTGGTCAAAAGACACCAAATGTATTGTGCATCCTCAGGATGGGGTCCTGAGTCCATGTACCAAGTTTAGTTTCTATATGTGAAAGCATTGCTGAGATATGAGCCTACTTTCTGTGATTATAGCACCCCCATAATGGTCAAAAAACACCAAATGTATTCTGCGTCCTCAGGAAGAGGTCTTGAGTCCATATACCAAATTTGGTTTCAATACGTGAAAACATTCCTGAGATATGACCCTACTTCCGGTTTGGCGGCTATGCCGGCGATTTCTTTTCACTGTGACAGGCAAACGCTTTCAAAAATCCTTTTAACTTTTGTGACGCATGGTCTGAACATAATGTACGTCAAGTTTTGTGAAGATCGGACAAAATTTGTGACCTATGAAACTTTAGTTTCGCTTTCGCTAAAATCCAATATGGCGGTAAATCCAATACCCTGGAAATTGACGTCATAGGATGTGTTGAACTCGGCTTGATCCAAGGATTCTAACAGTACCTCATTTTTAAAAATCTGGCCTACAGGTCAAAAGTAAAATGTCTTGGCTAATTACAGCACCCCCTAGGGATCAAAGGGCACCAAATTCCTTGTTCATGTACCAAGTTTGGTTTCGATACGTGAAAGTGTTCCTGAGATATGACCCTACTTCCTGTTTGGCGGCTATGCCGGCGATTTCGTTTGGCTGTGACGGGCAAACGCTTTCGAAAATCAAAAATCCCTCTGTTAACTTTTGTGAGGCTTGGTCTGGGGATCATGTATGTCAAGTTTTGGGATGATCGGACAAAATATGTGACCTGTGAAAGTTAGGTTCGCTTTCAATAAAATCCAATATGGCGTAAGAATGACAAGGGTCAGTGACGCCATCTTCTCTAGTAACTTACACTGGTACTGACCGGACCTTCCAGAGTTGGACCAGTGGCGATATCTCAAAAGGTCTAGGGGCAGGAGCTTACGGAAAATTAGGGACCCGAGAATAATAATATGAATAAAACTTAAGAAGAACAATAGTGTGCTGCTTTCAGCAAGCACACTAATTATTCTTCTATGGTAGTGTAATTGGCCGGAGTTGGACACAAATGACAAGTTCCAGAGTCCCTTGGGAGTGGGGGTCATTAAAGTACATCACATGCCTACTCCTACACTATCTGCAGTGATGGGCAGTAGCATCGCTACTTGTAGCGACTCTACTAGCTTAACTACATTTGTCAGTAGCTTGGCAGTAACGTCGCTATTTACAAAACCAAGTAACTTTTCAGTAGCTAAGCTCTTTTATTGATCAAGTAGCGCAGTAGCGTCCTCGAAAGCTAATTTCTCCTGGACATTTCTGACATTTCACACATAACAGCATTTCCCTGCAGCCATCAAACACATAAATTAGGAAAACAGGATGTTTCTGTGTTGACGACAACACGCCGGGCACAAGCGCATGCGTAGGCCTACAGACTAATGGCACCGTGACGACACACCATAAGTAGACAGACAGTAAGCGACACACTCACACACACATACAGACACTGAAGGGAAAAGACAGAATGGCAGAGAGCCCAAGATCCGTTGAAGAGCCTGAACATGTTACACCCACATCGTGGCCATACCTTCAAAAGTACGTCACCAGCAAAAATAAATATATTTTCAGATGCCTTCTGTGTAATCCCAAGAAAAAGTTCCTGTCGACGTCAACGAAATCCAACACGAACATACGAACACACGTTCAGGTTATTGAATTTCATTAAACTACCGTTTTTCCATTTTGCATCAATGAATGAAATTAAGCTTAAAGGAGAAGTTCGGTGTGATATTGACCTAAAGTGTGTTGAAACATGATACCGAGTGTGAACTTTTGTCTCATAGCTCATTTCGGCTTGTCCCCTGCACTCCGAAATCTGGCGCTAGTTAGCCGATGCTACCAACAGGTTTTCGATGGGGGTGCCTCGGGCATCGGCCTAGCCATACAAATAAATCACTGTTTTACACCATTTACGAGGCTCAAAGTAGCTCCACACTTCATGGGTAGACTTCTGAGGGCCCTGACATTTAAACGAGACATTGAGAACTGCACTGGCACTGGTAGTTTATTTACAAGACGATTTATACAGACAGTACCTTCAGGAAGTTTACCGTTCGCCGCCATCTTGAATTTAGTCACGATAAGTCGAGCGACAAGTATGGGTATGATAAGGGATCAGATTCCAAAAATGATTCCGTGCAAATGCATGGATTCCAGTTGCTTCCAGTAGCAGGAGTGTTGGTGCCAACTATCTCAATTCTCCTTGAAAAGATGGAGCAGATGAAGCATGGGTTCCACCTACATCACTGTAACCCGCTGGTAAATGCCATCATCGATGGGGTTAAAAAGAGGTTTGAATATATTTTTGAAGATCACAGGTTGCTCATAGCCTCTGCAGCTCATCCAATGTTCAGGCTGACCTACATCCCTTCTGAAAAGAAGACATGTTGTGTCAAACTTAAAAGCGGAGGTGAACCGGTTACAAACTCAGGCTCCAGATCACATGGAGACAGAGCATGAAGACCCAAGTGATAATGGTGATGAAGTAACAGGGTACTTCCCATCTCTGAAATTGACAACAGTTCAGAATGAGGTTCTTGCATTCCTCTGAAACCAAACTCGTCAGTGCATTCCAAAGCCTGCCGTTTCTCAAATACAACACAGGAGTTCCTTCAAGTGCTGCCTCTGAAAGACTCTTTAGTGTAGGCATTTTCTCTCCTAAGAGAAACCGCCTTTCTGATGCTAATTTAGAGAAGCTTCTCGTGCCGTGTAAACAAACACCCCACACACACGCATACACACACTCACACCAGCTCTTATTTAGAAGATTTTTATTTTCACTTTACTGTTTGGAGCTATTGCCCTTTTCATCAATCTCTGTGACTTAATGATGGATAATAAGACTGTATGATGGTAGTGGTAGTCACGATTGTTTTCCTAAACAGAGGCAATTCTTCGCAAAGTTAATTTGTAAACTCATGTCATGTTCATTTGTAAACTCATGTCATGTTTTTTTATTTACTTACTGTATTTATTTTAGTTACAATTTCAGAGGGCATTCTTGCTGAAATATAGCAGTTAATTTGCTCTGATTCACATGTGTTATGTCTGTATTGGGCTATTGTTAATTAAACAACAGTTAAATAACAGTTCTTAGGAAAATACAATTAATAATTTGTAAACTAAACTCATCTTTTTGTCCTATTCAGGCTCATTGCTATATTTATTTTATACTTACTTTATTTATTTTATTTACAATTTCAAAAGCCACATACCTTCCTCTTCTTCTAAAAGCCACCACTGTGCTGAAGTTGACACAGAGACAGTTGTCTCTTCAGTTGTTGTTGATGTTGGCTCTGGAGATGTTTCTGCACTACCTGTTGGAGATGTTACAGTTGTTTATGATAAGAGAAGAGGCTCGTCCATTGAGGAAAAGGAGGACAATCCTCCCTAAACTTCAGGAATTTTCAGGGAAATTAAAGTAATAACATCTACATGCATTTAATCAACACGCCAACATTTTGGGAAATTAGCTTATTTACCATCTCTCCCAGAGTTAGATAAGGTGATATATTCCTTTCTTGTCTCTGGGCGTGCAGTAACTCAGTCTGAAGCACCCACTGTTAGCATAGCTTAGCATTGCTCACTGTGGTGAGCTATCTCCCAAAAGTGACAAAAGCACTCAAATGAAGTTCGGAATATTTTCTGGGCTCTTATGAGTGGTTTAACAAACAAAAAAAGACACTAGGTGGAATTTCCTTTTTTTTCAAATCAATGGTCAACTTTGAATTTCTGTACAGCCATAAAGCTACAAGATCCAACTTGCTATCATACCATTTTATACTTACTCCAGAGATATGTAGCTTTCAGAAAAATATAGTGAGAATTTGCACCCCCAAGTGGTAGTGACGACCCCCTGTGGCTCATAGACTGCAATGAATTATGCTAAGCTATGCTAATGGTGGATACTTCAGACTGAGTTACTGCACCCACAGACAAGAAGGGTATGCATCATCACATCTATCTATGGCATTCTAGACTAAATAACCTTATTTCCTATAGTATTTTAGTATTTTACTTATTTTAGTATTTTCTGAAAAAAAATACTAAAAATGGTCAACGTCTACCAAAATTTAATATCTAAGCCTCTGCAGCACCTAGAAACATGAAATAAAAAGCATGCTGCGCTACGCAGCAACCAGCGGGAGGCAATTCTTCGCAAAGTTAATTTGTAAACTCATGTCATGTTCATTTGTAAACTCATGTCATGTTTTTTTTATTTACTTACTGTATTTATTTTAGTTACAATTTCAGAGGGCATTCTTGCTGAAATATAGCAGTTAATTTGCTCTGATTCACATGTGTTATGTCTGTATTGGGCTATTGTTAGTTTAAACAACAGTTAAATAACAGTTCTTAGGAAAATACAATTAATAATTTGTAAACTAAACTCATCTTTTTGTCCTATTCAGGCTCATTGCTATATTTATTTTATACTTACTTTATTTATTTTATTTACAATTTCAAAAGCCACATACCTTCCTCTTCTTCTAAAAGCCACCACTGTGCTGAAGTTGACACAGAGACAGTTGTCTCTTCAGTTGTTGTTGATGTTGGCTCTGGAGATGTTTCTGCACTACCTGTTGGAGATGTTACAGTTGTTTATGATAAGAGAAGAGGCTCGTCCATTGAGGAAAAGGAGGACAATCCTCCCTAAACTTCAGGAATTTTCAGGGAAATTAAAGTAATAACATCTACATGCATTTAATCAACACGCCAACATTTTGGGAAATTAGCTTATTTACCATCTCTCCCAGAGTTAGATAAGGTGATATATTCCTTTCTTGTCTCTGGGCGTGCAGTAACTCAGTCTGAAGCACCCACTGTTAGCATAGCTTAGCATTGCTCACTGTGGTGAGCTATCTCCCAAAAGTGACAAAAGCACTCAAATGAAGTTCGGAATATTTTCTGGGCTCTTATGAGTGGTTTAACAAACAAAAAAAGACACTAGGTGGAATTTCCTTTTTTTTCAAATCAATGGTCAACTTTGAATTTCTGTACAGCCATAAAGCTACAAGATCCAACTTGCTATCATACCATTTTATACTTACTCCAGATATATGTAGCTTTCAGAAAAATATAGTGAGAATTTGCACCCCCAAGTGGTAGTGACGACCCCCTGTGGCTCATAGACTGCAATGAATTATGCTAAGCTATGCTAATGGTGGATACTTCAGACTGAGTTACTGCACGCACAAACAAGAAGGGTATGCATCATCACATCTAACTCTGGCGAAGACAGTGAATAAGCTAATTTCCCAAAATGTTGGTGTGTTCCTTTAAAACAACAACAAATTGATTTTTAAACGCAATGTCACTGACAAATTCCTGAAAGTGACCGTAATGGAAAATTACTGCACGGAGGGTCTTCCTCCTCAAGATCTCTACTATCCCTATTCTAAACGTTCCAAATCCCAGGGGTTTGTGGGTAACATAACATGGGGGTGAATGGTGTGAGGGAGGAAGCTCCCCCGTCTATCCAGAGGTTCTAGGTTAACCCATTTACTCCTAAAATGCCTGCTAAAAACGCCTATAGAATCCTATGACATTCTAGACTAAATAACCTTATTTCCTATAGTATTTTAGTATTTTACTTATTTTAGTATTTTCTGAAAAAAATACTAAAAATTGTCAACGTCTACCAAAATTTAATATCTAAGCCTCTGTAGCACCTAGAAACATGAAATAAAAAGCATGCTGCACTACGCAGCAACCAGCGGGAGATTCAATGTTGCGCTATGCAGCAACCGGCGGGAGATAGAATGTTGCGTCGTGCAGCATCCGGCGGTTAAGCGCCTTCGTCAATGAACCAAATCAGTGGAGCTGACTGCTGCCGATATCCAATCAGAACTGTACTGTGTCAGAATTTGTCTTACTGCAAGAAAGACGAGCATATGGGGATCGAAAATCAACTTCATTTCAGTTGCTTGGTTGTTAATAAAGCAAACCTTTTATTGAGCATCCAACTTTGTATCACTCATCGAAAAGCAGGGTCAAAACGTATAAAACTTCAATGGCAACGCTAGCGTGGGCTTAAAGTAGCCTGGCTAATGTCATACCCTCATCTCAAATGGGACGGGGTCTGGGAACTAGGCATTCATTTTCTCGTATTTGAAACGTGGTTTACGAATGCCCAGAGCCGTTTATTGGGCGCTACGAATGTCTATCAAATGCGTCTGTACGTAGCTCATAACGGCTTCGGTGTGTTGTCATCGTCTTGCTGCCCTCCCTCCGTTCTGTGATTGGTCCCCTAACTGAGGCGAAAATTTGCTCCATGGTATCCAGGCTGCCTAGCAGCGTGAATTAAATCGCGCGCGCAAGGCAGCATGGGAAAACCTAGGCTAGGCTTAAAGGATAAATACGGCGAGTTTTCACATAAATGTTTGTTTCTCAGCACTCATGACCTCTCTTGAATTTCCCCTTGGGGATCAATAAAGTATCTATCTATCTATCTCTATCATGACCTTGAGAAACAGAGATCTATGTGAAAACTCGAAGGATTTGTTCAACACCCTCACTCTCTGTACCCCCCAACAACTTCATTGCACACCTTCCTCTGCTTCTTCACCAGTCACCAGCCACCACTGTACTGCAGTTGACACAGAAGTAGCTGTTGTCTCTTCAGTTGTTGGCTCTGGAGATGCTGCTGTAGTTAGTGTTGTACTCGATGGAGATGTTGAAGTTGTTGAGAAACCTACAAAAGTACATATGGAAAATTGTTGCATACTGTTGTTGTTTTAAAACGTGTACACTATTTTTGAAAGCTTGGTGTTATGAGCTCTGTGTGCAGGAGGCAATGCTGTAGTAATTGCAGTGCATGTAGGGCTGTGCAATTAATTGAAAAAACGATAAATTAATTAATTAATTGAGAGAAAAAAACGATTATTCTGCCACATTCCGTTAATTTTTTTGGAAATAGATAAAATTTTAACTCATACAGCGCACTGATTTACACTATTTCTTTAAGCCCCGCACTCGACACACCCCTCCCCTTAGTGCACAGGCCACTCAAGCAGTTTTGGGTTGTGTGTGTGCTCGTGCAGTCGGTAGCATCATGAACTACCCCGAAATTGTAACTAGCGCATTCTCTGCTAAGTTTGTTATTATCACTGTCAATCGAGGCGACCAAACCAAACTACTCAGAGAACTTATGGGAAGATGGCTAATCTAACGTTAGAACATGCCAATTTTTTTTAATCAGCTTCTACTAGTGCAATAGGATAACATTAGGCAAATGCGAACGCTACCGTTAGATCATTAACTGATTATTTGCTCCTTCAATCCCAATGGATTATGAAATGTATTTTCCAAGACCCAGAGGAGAAGCCTCTCGGTTAGCCTACATTTAAAGTTGCAAACTTTAACCCGTGGGAAAACTAAACACTCCGACCAGAACCCGTGGGGAAACTAAACACTCCGACCAGCGTGACTACATAGCCTACATATTTGCTTTCCAGCTATCAACCGGTGCTGCTTTGGCAGGTGAAGCAGAGAGCCAAGAAAAGATGTAGGAGAAGAGAAAGAGAAACGCTGTTAATATGCTGCTATGGAGAACCAACTGTGTATATGAAAGCAGAGATGTAGGCAAGCCTACACACGACAGAAATAGAATTCTAAAGAAAAGGCCATTTTTATCAGTGAGCATGTCATTGGATTTAATCCAACATGCCTGGGTTTGTGGAAATAACAGATCTCTGTTTTTTGAGGTCACAAGTACTGTTAGTACAGAAAATAAACAAGAACAATCTGTTTTACCTAACTCGAGTTGCTGCAGCCAACAGCTAAAGCAACCAGGCAGCTACAGCACTACACTCTGGGGGCATGAACATATGAAGGGTTCAGATGCAAAAGCCTCTAAATGCCACCTACGTCAAAAATGAGATAAAGATGGAGAGTGGATGCTCTCCACACATAGTATACGTTAATCAAATAATTTTACTTCAAAACCCACTAAATACCACTATCTTCCTGGTCTGAAATATCGATTTATAGGCAAAAACCTATAGGAGCCTGAATTTAAATGCTCATTTAAAAGAAAAGTGGTCAGACGGATTTGGAGGGTTTTGCATCTGAACTCTTCATATATAGGGGTATCCAAATTCTCTTTTGGATTGAGGAATAGGTCTAAGGGGAATGGCTAGCTACCCCTGAAAAACCAAGAATTTCCACGAACTTTACTTGAAACTGAGGGGTAAGACAAAGACCCAACCTCACACTGGAAAAACATGGCAGAACAAGCACACAGAGAGTCAATGCGTTTCTCCAGGAGCTCTGCCAGCTTCCGCAGGACCTGGTTGTGCCGCCGTCTCAAGTGCCCCTGTGCCAGTGCCACTCCACAGGACGACAGGCTTTGCTGGAGGCCTGCATTGGTTTTGATGCACAGGGGACACTTTTCATCACCCCCAAACCACTGCGACAGTTTTTGCGGGCTGAGAAGGGTATCATACGCTACCCTAACCAGGAAGCTGAGCCGTGCCTATGGGGTTTGCCAGATGTCCCTCCAGCTTATGGTCTTGTGGATGGTGTCCTCCTGTTTGCCCTGGGACACGGCCTTGGTGAGGTAGTGTTCCTGCTCCACCCGTGACACTTTGTCCACGATCATGGTCTTCCTCTCCTTCCTCGTGGCTTTGGACCAGAACATGACTTGTTCTGCCAAGCCGAACCCAGTCCGGCCTTCTGCAGTCTTCCCATGACCTGGTTCACCTCTGCCTGGGCCTTCCACTTGTGCCCCGTTCGAACATCCACTTCTATGCTTACAGCCTGGTCCCTGGATCCCTTCAGCTTGACGACCAGACGAGCCTTCTCCAGCTTGTGCCCTGTGCTTACGGACTTCAGTGGGAGCTGAAGAGTGTTTTTGCCAAAGAGACCTACATCTGAGAAGCAGCGAGGGAGGCCTAACCACTTCCTGATGTAGGTGTTGGTAGTGCCGTCTAGCCTGCTGGCCCAGATCCATGGGATTTCACACACCTTCAGTGGCCACATCACTTGCTGTAAAAGTGTGAATTGGTAGCACCACTGCTTGAGTTTCCCAGGGAGTTGGCTGCTGTCAATCCTTTTCAGTCCCTCCAGGAACTTTTCTAAAATATTGCGATGGAAAGCGAAGAAATTGCGGGAGGAAGTGTGTCACACTTTACTTGACAGTATCGACATAAGAGTGACATGACACTGTCATGAACATATGACACTGTCATGACATATGAACTCCTCCACTGAGGATGATTTTGAATGCAGCCACAAAAAGTATGGGGGAAATCGAGCAACCCATGGCGATGGCAACTTCCAGTTGTTGCCACCCTGTCGTGAAGCTTTCTAGGGCAAAGCACATGTGGAAATTGCTAAAGTACTTAGCAAGGATGTTGGTGACACACAATGGAACGTAAAAAAAATCCATCGTAAAGTCAATGAGCTTATGTGGCACTGAACCATAAGCATTTGTCAAGCCACACCACATGGATATTGCTTTGCTCCCTTTTGGCACGCTGGATCTGCTCCCAGATCATGGATGAGTGTTTGATGCACCCTGGGAAGCTGAGATAAATGTTCTTAGATCAGTTTTATCTTTTAAAACTGCAAGGCCTTTTGAGCCTAATGTAGCCTGGGAACGCAAGGACCTTCACAACTGTACAACTGGGAGTGGGTCTGGAAAAGGTTCATTGACTTACGACTTCGAGCAGGGGCGTAACTTGCAGTGAAATTGAACTTAAATGGGTACATTAAACTCTTACCAAGTCATTCCAAAAGTGTAGCAATCTTGTAAGCGAGGGTTTTTACATGCAATTGTTTACTCAATTCCGAAGGAAACATGTCCATGCTGGATTAGCGATTGTATTTGCGTGCGCGTGTTTTGGGCACGTTTGAAACAGGCTTCAACGGCCTCTTGGCCAGATATGCCCTGCAGAGCAAATCCCAAATTTGCCGAAAGTTCATATGGGTATTCCCAGGCTAAGCCTAATGCATTCTTGTCAAAATATTACCCAGGTTTATCTTACAACTTACATGTCTATATTAAAATAAGGTTGAGATTTGTGTCCGTTTAGTTAGTTTAAAAGGAAGAAATGATTGACAAAGGGAGAAATTGTTGGTGTATATTTGTGTAGATACAGTATGTTGTAAATGTTTTGACCTAAATGATAGAGAAACATACTATTTCCTTTAATTATTTTCTTCTACCCCACATGTACGTACTGAGGTCCATTACTCAGGGTTTTTTTTTTAATTGTTGATGCAGGTTTTTTTTTTCAATTTGTTCAATCTTTGTTTAACTTCAGAAGTTATTGTCCAAAGATGCAAGTTGTTCCATTAAAGCAGCACTATGACTGTTTTTTTTACCTTAATATAACAGCTTCAAAGCCAATTTGATGGCAAACAAACCTGCAATTGGGGAATTGTCCACCTAACATAGCCATAGAGCATAGCTGGTTAGTGGGTCGCAGACGGAAAACCAGCCTTGCAACTTCAGGTCTCATTGAGCCTAATACATCACGCGAGAATCTTGAAACATTACCTGGTTAGTAGAAATAGCTCTTTGGAGATGGCACTCCAAAGAGCACCCTGCAGCATGTACAGGGGGAAGGACTCAAGCCGTGAAAAGTATTTACAATGAATGGAGGTAAAATATAAAAAATATTTCGCGACTCTAGGGGGAGCCAAAAATGCTGAAGTTATGTCGGATGCCTTTACGTAGAGGAGGAGGAAAGGGAAAATACTGAGGCAAAAAATTGTTCTTGCGAAATTAAATCTTAAAAGGATCTTGCTTCATGTTTAGTCTGCATTGCTTCAGGCATGTTATCAGTCATGCTTCTGTCCCAAATCTAGTCATGCTTGGTGGAAGGAGATGAGAGTAAAGTCTGGATTTGTGCCAACAGGTTCTGGCATTCCTCCTCTTTGTGTTTGTTCTCAGAGAACAAAGGAGCCAACACACAAAGAAAACACACAACAAAGAGTTAACCCATCCGTGCAAGTTACTATTTGGACTGTGATAACCTCACTATACATGCTAATCTTGAAAGAATCTTTCATGCTTATTATATGTGAGTGGATTAGCAGGAAGGGATCAATTTTATTTACCCCTGTAATGCTAGTAGAGTTTGCACACTATCAGTGGGGGAAAGCAGAGCACAGGAGCAATAGTTTGTTTTCTCTCTCTAAACAAGTGAGGCTTATCTTCCCCATTTAGACTATTATCTCTTAGAATAAGAATCAAATTCTTAGAAGTACCATAATTCCCCGTCTGTTTGCTAAGGTTTATACATTGATTTAAAAAACATTTTCAGCCATGATATTAATACATTGGGACGGGCTACACATAGAAATGCATTCCTTTTCTTCATTCTTCTTTTGGATTAGAGCTCAAACTGATTCTGTTTCATTGGGCTATTGGGTTTCAAACATGCCACAGATTAGCTTGACGTCGGTAACCACCTGAAATGTAATATTTTCTAACACACAGCTGTGGTCATTACATGATTTTTTTTTTTTTTTTATTGCATAAAACTATTACTGCATCTTATACTATTATTGCACTAGTATTGCATCTTATACTTTCATCTTATTAATGTACTTTCTAGTTTTAAGAATAACACTATTTGTGTAGACTCATCACAAGACCGCTCACGTGTTCACTTACACATTGTACTAATGATTTTAGTCTTAAGATGATTGTATCAGATAAGTAGCTATACATGTATGCACATATATTTAGAGAAAAATGCAAAGCTGGATTCAGATATCAGAGTCAAGGTATCCTGTCCAAAGCTGAATTCTGAATTTGTTACCTACCTTGTGCTGCTGACAGTTCACCTGTTTATGAAAAAGAGCATGTAATGTTAGCACCAGTAGAATGGCACAAAGCTGTGAAATTTAATGTTACATCTGGTGTGAGTGGAGGAATCTGCCTGAGCCAGCTTCAGAAGGCCTTACCCATCATCAGCATCAGTGCGGATAGCACACACACACAGACGGCAAAGCCCATGGTGACTGCTACACCTGGTCTCTCTCACAAGCAGGAGGGCCCACTCCTCTCAGCTGCTGATATCTACACAGCAATGTCACATCCACAAAGACAAAATGATGCTTAAAGTGGCCATTCAATACCTTAGGCATTAAGAAGTAGCCACTATTTTCTTGGAGGCACAAATGCCATCATGTGAAACTGTCTCAGCAGTAATATCAGCATGATAAAATACACATCAATTAGTCTATGGTTTACTCACAAAAGGCTACTGCTGCCTGTTAAAACCATTGTTTTTAAGTACTGCAAAGGTATTTTCTCTCTATAGTGTTAGCATTGAATCAAAAAATGCATCGAAATGGTGACAATTTACCTCAACTATAACAAAAATATATACTCAAATACATGGTACATCCTACCAGTGGTTGAGGTTGTGCAGAATAATGTGATTGCAATGCTCTTGTTCTTCACTCCTTAGTTTCCCCTGGATCTATACCTGTCCATCTCATTTATATATGGCTTGGTGCTGTTTACTGGCAGTTGTCTCCAAAATCTCCAAACCAGTTCTACTGATATTTAATGGCTTCCCGTAATTCTCTCAAAAATTCACTTCTCTTCCTTGATGACTTGACTGGTTTCAAAGATTGATAGATACTGAGTGAGCTACAGTAGGTGTGTTCTGGAAGCAGTGAAGAGAATGTAGAATAACTATATTGGCCAATCCTGCTTTTAACGTTACATGTAGAATAAAACATGTACTGTATGAACAAAAATCTGTTCATGAGGAGTGACATGAGGGGACGCTGGCCTCACTGAAGCAAGCACAGGCCACAGCTTTTCATGCAAAAGAAGACTTATAGGATGTCAAGCATCACTGAAACCCTTCTGTCTGGTCTACTAGAGTCCTTTGAAAGGGAACCAGTCACGTCAACCATCTGCTATTGGCAGCAGGTACAGAGAACTGAGAAACAATTTCACAGATTTAATCAAGATCTCTATAAAGCATCTCCTGAAACGGATGATGTTCTCTGTATAGAGAAGTCAAACATCATTCCACTCTTACATTTCTGTTGTGTGAGATTTTCTAATCTGCAGATGTAACAAAGGCGTAATTATGTATGTATAACCTTTTTTTGTAAACTTCCCCAAATCCCTCTATTATACGTCAATCCCTTAATGATTCCATTAATGATCCTGCTATTGTTTCAGATGGGGCATCAATTAGTTTAACACACCTGCATACTTTCTCATGGTTTGGAGGTCTAGAAAAGGGTAACCTGGCTTTATGAATCCTGCAAGGATGAAATGCATTAACATCGTATATTTGTTATTTTTCTCGTGATATGATGATATTTCTTTGTAAGAATGTTCTGTGTCATATCCACTGTTCCTCTACTCACATGTAGCATGCTAGTTGGAAAGCCTGCACAGCTTCACCCCTCACAGTTTGTCAGCCATGAGGAGAATGGAAATTTGAGTATGAACACTTTTGTTTTTGTCTATGATAGCAACTCCTTCAGGTATGATGAACTAGAATCAATATAACAAGGTGACTGAGTGCAAAACTGATTTTGCATCTTTTTCTCAAGACAACCAAAACTTAACTTTTGCATCACTGCATAGTGGCAACTAAAACTTATTTCCCTGTGACTGTCCTCCATCATATTTAAGCCATTTAAGCCATTTGACATTTGAAAGATGCTCATAGTATTCTGATACTTTGAGTGTGCATCATTCAACCTATTATAAAGCCTAATTTGGACCCAACAGTGCTAAAGAACTACTGGCCCATTTCAACTGCCATTGTTATCTAAAATTCTTGCATAAGTTGTTGCCAAACTCTTACTGTATCAGAAAAACTGGAGCTGTATAACAAGTTTCAGTTGGATTTTAGGAAGAGACATTCAAACTACTGGTTCAGCCTCTCACTGATAGGCACTTTACTGTCTCTTTTGGGGATTTCCACTCTGTGGTGTTCTGCAGGGTTCAGTGCTGAGTCCCATACTATTTTCACAATATGCTGAGATTATACACAGCTTTAACATTACCACTTTTATGCAGATGGCATTCAGCTTCACTTTACCTTTAAACAAAATGAGGCATCTACTTACAAGGCTCCTTGACTGCATAGATGCCACAAAGGACTGGGTGGCTGAAAGATTTCTGCAGTTAAACTCAGATAAGACAGGCGTTTTAATCAAGCTCCAGACAGTGCTATTATTGTGATTAAACAGCATTGGGCCCTTGACATTTGCTGGCTCCCAAGTCTATGAAACCTAGGAGGTCAGCCTACAGAGAGGAGGTACATAAACTCATCAACTGGTGCGACAACAATAACCTTCTACTGAATGTGAACAAAACAAGAAAATATCATGAACACTTGCACTTTACCTTCATTAATCTACCTCATAATTTATATCTCTGACTCACTGTGCAAATGTTTAACTTCTAACTTGTGCAATACCTTGTCCTGTCTGTCTTTACTATATGTCTGTGTGTAATACCAACTGTCTGTCTTCGTTGTGATTGTGTGTGTACCTGTCTGTGCACTGCCCTTTTTTTAAATGTTGGTACGTAAACCAGCACATGGAGTGTGGAGAAACACAATTTGTGCCCACTGTGCAACAGCTTGTTGCATGGTTGATTGACAATAAAGTTCACTTTGACTTTTGACATTTGACAAATCCTTGTATTTTGACACTCACATCAAATCACTGACTAAATCATGTTTTTCCACCTATGAAATATCAGTAAATTTAGGGCTATGGTCTCTCAGTCAGAACTGGAGATGCTCATCCATGCCTTGATTTCATCCCGTATTGACTATTGTACTCTTCTCTTCACTCAATAAATCTGTCCTCCACCGCCTGCAGTCCGTTAAAGATACTGCTGCGAGGCTACTCACAAGATCAAACAAACGCACCCATATCACCCCTCTGCTCTGGTCACTAAACTGGCTCACTGTAACTCACAGGATCCAATTAAAAATTCTCACCATAACATATCGGACTCTACACCGTGAGTCCGCTGCTTATCTTGCAGACATAATTTAGCTACACACTCCTTCCCGCTCTCTTAGGTCCATTTATCTGTCTTAGTCTTTTGTCAGTCCCACGCACTCACCTAAAGACGTGTGGAAATAAAGCCTTTGCCTCTAGTGCCCCCATACTCTTTTGACTAATCGGAATGCTCTTCCAATTAACATTAGGTTTGCTGAAAGTGTTGAGTTTTAAGAGGCAACTGATGACTCATTTGTTTAGATTAGCGTTTGGGTAACTTCTGTTTACAACAACCTGTTAATTTGATCCGTTTTATTAATTTTAATTTGATTTGTTTTAATTATTTATTCTTAAATTCTATTTTACTACTATGCTTTTTTATTTTCCATGCACTTTTTTGTGAAGCACATTGTGATCCTGTTTGTGAAAAGCACTATATAATAACATTTTTCTAACTTATTTTACTTGCTTTATACGACGATCTCTCTCCTCTACTGCTGGGAAAGCGAGACACTGTAGCAGTGATGATGATGCAGATATGTGGCAGTCCAATGGTATCAGCAGCCAAAAAGCAGATACATGTCAGTCTGCAGATACAGTCCATTGCAGTTCAATGGAATCAGCAGACAAAAAGCAGATGCATGTCAGTCTGCAGATACAGTCCATTGCAGTCTAATGGAATCAGCAGACAAAAAGCAGATGCATGTCAATCTGCAGATCAGGTCTGTTGATATTTTAGCACTTCAAAACTAATAGTAAATGTATTTGCCCCTTTTTAATAGTTGTCTTCTATAATTTATTTTTCCATTGTACTATCCTGGCGACATACGTCTGTATATTGTGAAGTCTGTCATATAGCCCGTTGGCTCTCGTCTAAGCACAGCTAACCCTAGTTTTAATTAACAGCAAGGTAGGCCTATTTATTTAAACTAAGATCATCTAGCCTTCTTTATGCAGGCATCTAACATTTCATTTTTGTAAGTAATAGCATGACAAATTAACAAACTGTAATGCACATGTTTTTTTATTTTGTTTTGTTTTATACAGGTCACTGAAACCGTGGCAGACATAGAGGGGCAGGAGAGATTGCCTGACACACCCAGACTCATTATGGTTGGTAAGTATGTTTTTCCTCTTCATTTGTATGTAAACTTTGTTATTTAGCAATGGAATGGTTTTATAAAAGCCATATAACACTTGTGGTTGTGAGGTTGTTCTTGGATCTCCTTATGTGTGTGGTTACCTTTGTCTGAACTACACCCGAGAGGATATCCACAAACAACCTCACTCCCACTTGTTACATTGCATAAATATTATTAATCTTCATTAATCTGAATTTGATAGAATATGGGTATGGGTATTCCACCGCTTTTTTTAAGGATCCCTGGTTAGCAGAATCTAACCTCTTCCACAGTTTGGCAGCTATAGTTGGGTTCTGAAACTATCTCTGTACCTCTGTTCTTTGAGTCTGGTGAGTGCTGCTGGTAGGTAAAAGAACCACAGCATTTGGGACAACAGTGACCAAATTTGCTAATGCTAACAGATGAAAATGAAACTTCTTTGCCCTTATCAGTTAGTGCTGGCTGATGTTTCACCATTTGGTCTATGTTGTACCAATACCTTCTGACAGCACTTAGTAATGTGAAACAACAGGGTTATGTGTTGGTTGACTCCAGATAATACCTTAAACCACTGCTTTGTCATCAATGATTTTCATATATTCTCTATAGGGTGTACATCTGAACTCGGTCTGTTATTGCATTGTTTCAGTTTTCAGTATTTTTGAAGTTTGTGTTCAAAATAAAGTACATTGTTTTGTTTTAGGACCCTCGCTCATGACAGCAAAAAGATGGATGGTGTCCATTGAAGGAAGAGTTGCTATTACATTCACTGGATCAGACAGTTTTCCTGCTGCTTTCGCCACTCTTTTTGCATCGTATTACGTCTTAAACATGGAATACCAAGAGTCAGCTGCATGCACTTTGGAGCTTGTTCAGAGGTAAGTTATATTCTATATGTTTTATTTTTATCAATTATAAAATTATAGACTGGAAGTTAAAATGTAATCTCACATTATAGATTTCTGGTGAGAATTAATCCGGAAGATGGAAAGAAATGCACAGCCCGACAGGGAGTGAGCAAGAAGACCGGACGAATTGTCCAGAAAAAAGCACCACCCATCAACTCCCACGTTAATAACTTCTTCATTTGCTCCTTGCTGGACTTAAAATGGCAGACCTCTAACTAAGCAGTTACATCTAACAGGTTTTGTGTGTGTGTGTGTGTGTGTGTGTGTGTATACGTGGAGGAGAACCTGTTTCAAACTTTTGTTTGTTTAAATACTTGAAGTAATACTAGTTCTGTTTGAAACTTGACAGTCTGCTCTGTACTTTTTAAAATGTAAAATTATTGAAGCAACAACTGTTCAAAATGTTGCCTTTGCATGAGTAAGAAGAGTTACTCTCGTTAATGGTTTTAATGCAATATGTGTGTGTGAGTGTGTATATGTGTGTGTGTGTGTGTGTGTGTGTGTGTGTGTGTGTGTGTGTGTGTGGCTATAGGTAGAGGAGGACCTGTGTCTCAAACTAATGTAATTAGTTGTTTAAATACTTGATTAAATACTAGCTCTTCTTTAAACTAAAATAATTGAAGCAACACCTTAATGTTGAAATCGTTGCCTTTGCAGAGAGTCTCGGTCAGTCTCTCTCTGTGTAGCAAAAGTTAATGATATTGTAATGTGTTTCAGTGTTTTTAATGTGTTTCAGTGTTTCAGCTTGTGTAAAATGAATGAAATATCTTCAAGAATGATAATCTTACATAAAGTGTTTAATGTAAGATTGTTTTGTGTGACTTAACATTTCACTTGTTTAAATACTTAAACTGAATATTGTTATCATAATATGTAAGTGTTGGTTGATAGATAAATACATTGATTAATAAATAAATGCAATTGAGGAATACTAAATTAAATAAAAAATAAAAAAACAGTAACAGTAACAAAAAACAGTACTGTACTGTATAGTACAGTACAGTACAACCTTGTAGTAAAACAGCAATCACATGATTACTGTAAACTGTATTACAGTACTGTATCGCACCTTAATTCTAAAGTTCTGGCAACCGTGCTGCCTGTACTGTACTGTAATTTTACAGGGAATTTTCTAAGAGTGTACACTTCCCCGGAAAAAGTACACAAAGAACACAGGATTAATACATTACATCACCAAATGACTGCTGACTCCGTCACCACTGCTGCCGGACGTGGGGTTCAACGAAGGACATAAAACAGAATAGCGATCGCACTAACAGGGCACAAACTCCCTAATTTAGGCCTAATGGCCCTTACCCCGAATGATTCGTCAACCACACCGACGCTAAAATGATTGCCCACGTCCCAGCACGGCAGCCGTTGGTTCTAAACTCAGCAGTACGCTGTCCTTTCTTCCTGTTCAACAAAGACCTTAGCTATTTATCCCATCCCTCATTAACAAATGCAGCACAGGTGTGCTGCTGCATACACCCCAACACCCCAGATCACGGGACTGGACCACGCCCTCATCCACAGCAACAATTATCGCAACACACCCGCTTACACAAAGGCTCAGTAGCTCATTGGGTATGCCATCATAGAGGTTGCATGTAGCAGGTGCATAGATATGTGGTGGGAACAGGTTTTATTGCAGGGGAGATGCATGGTAGATGTGCATGGTAGTGCATAGATGAATGTAGGACTGTAGAATTGTGTCGTGAGATATGGAATTTATTGAAAACCTACCAAGTGTAAAGTTCTTTGAAATGGTCTAATCTACAGAGTAGTCAAATATCATTCCACTGTCACATTTCTGTTGTCTGGAATGGCATTTTCCACACTGCAGATCAACTTAATATGAGGTCAGAACACACTCTGAACACAGTTTAGCCAATCTCACATGACCACTCGATAACCATAAATATGACCAAGCAGCCTACAAGTTGCCAACCGTATCATCACTACCACACACAACTGCAAATCGTATCACAACACAAGCACAGGCCCACTGTATCATCTCACAAACACACAAGCAAACACAGACACACAGACACAAAAGTGCAGACACACAGACACATGCACAACATCGATTGAGTCGATATAGCAAGGTGACCTCTAGTGCAAAACTGAGTTTGCATCTTTTTCCCAGGGCAGGGAAATCATCACTGCATAGTGGCAACTAAAACTTAGTTCCCTGTGACTTTCCTCCATCATATTTAAGCCACATGTCCCCATGCTTGTCTGCAGATGTGTACTGTAATGTACTCAAGCTTGCAAATCTAGGAAAGTCTTATTTTGGTGAGCCAAGGTGTTACGGCCCTAGTGTGTTCTGGCCGTCTGTCTGTGTGCTTCTGCCTTTCACGTCCCGCCCACCTCTGATTGCCATTGGGTCCGATTGGTCACCCATTATAAAGCTCAGGATGGTGTCAGAGCAGGGCCTTGCTGCCCACCAGCATTCATGGGTGTGAGCCATGAATGTCTGTGTGTTTGTGTTGTTTGTCCTATGAGTAGATCTCTGCTAGTTTAGGGCTGGATCTGCTCATAGACGTGTCCTGTCTTGAGTTGTCTTGTGTGTCTTCTGCTGTTCTGGATATGCTCATTTTATAATTACTACAGTGGTAGTGTGTGCCGGATTCGGCAAAATGCCTACAATTCTTACTTACTTCCGTATTAACTTTTTATTTTAATTTATCCATAAACTGGTCATTTCATTTATCATTCATTTACTTCCTTGGACCCTATCATGACAGTCTAAAACGCATGGCCACTGGCAAAAAGCTTATTCAAATTTCGTGGGATGTCCAATCCACATTGGGAGTGTTTTCGTTATCAAACGTCGGGCGGATGGTGCAACAAGGCGTTCCTAGGTTTCTTAATCAGTCATGGGTTTGTTTTGGGCGTAACATCATTTAAAGCAATGAGAATGACATCTGTCATTCCCTTTAACAGCAAGCAGCGCAACTTTAAACAGCACATCAGTATTTTGATAGTGGCGCATTTGAAGGAATCTGCTTGCACGCGAGACCATATGGAACAGTTATTCCACTAAACAATGCTTTACTAAAACCTAGCAGAGTATAGCCTACACGCATTTGCACTCGTCTATCATTTGAACTCATTGGCAAAGTGAAACTAACTTCACCGTGGTGTCAGTCAACGACAAAACAGTTGGCTATACAGGCTATACACAGTTTCACCAGGGCTCTCAAGTTTTGATGTTTGCAAGGAGTGAGACTTTGTTTCTCAGGGGGGAGGGGGCGTGGTATTGGCACAGTGCCACGCCCCCTCACCCCTGATCGAAGTACATGAAAGTCCTACGTCTGCTTGAACTACTCGTGGCGCCACGCCCCCTCCCCCCGATCAACAGACCCACCCTCCCCATGTCTCCTCGACCCAGCTTCATGAGAGAGCACAAATTCCATTATTTCAAACACACTGTTTTATTTATTCTAGAACCCTATAGTAAATAATAATAACATTAATTATAATAATTATTTCACCCAAATGGGCCCTTTGAGCAGCAGTGGCTCATTCTGCTCTAAACAAACAGAAAACAACCAAATGAGAAAAAGCACATTTAGCCCCAAAATGGTCTCTTGAACAGTGGTGGTTCTGTCCGTGTGTGTGTGTGTGTGTGTGTGTTTATGAGTGATGTTGTGTGTTGTAAGTGTTTGTGGCAGATTTTGATGCCTTGATGACTGACACTGGGGGCTAGACGTTCAGCAAACAGTTATTGTGCGCACATCCCACCTTCTGGCAGGTGCAGGACAAAAGAAAACTATACTCAATTGAAAAAATATAATGTCCGCAATACTGCTTTTGACTCCCAATTATTTAATGCAACGTTTCGACCCTCAGCAGGGTCGAAACGTTGCATTAAATAATTGGGAGTCAAAAGCAGTGTTGCGGACATTATATTTTTTCAATTGATACTGGGGGCTCTCATTTAAAGCACTGTGGTTCAATGTCAGCCATTTTCACAGTCATGAGGCCATCCTTAAAAATATTCTTGTTTGCAGTAACAGCCAAAAAATGTTTAAAAAAAATGGGTCGGTAGGTAGGTCAATATTTTTTTTTTTAAGATTCAAAGTAAAAAAAAAGTAAAATTTTGGTCATGGTGATTACGTATGTATGAATTTAAACAAATGTGCATATTGTGACGTAACTGACTGGGTCCTCAACCCGTGCCTTCAGGCGCATCACTGCAAACCTCAATCTGATGCAGGTTATGTAGACCAGACTTTCTCAAACTTCTTTGACCTGAGGTTTTTTAATGAAGTTTAATTTGAATGCCTGAATGTAAGGATTCAGGAATCACAATACCAGCTTTTTTGGTGAGCAGATAGGCGTAAATCACTGATCTGTTGATCTTTAACAGATAGAAAGAAGGCTACAATAGCTTTTGGCCACGTTATATTCAAATTTGACTATACAATACTCAGTGCTATACAGTGTATTATAGGCTACAGTCTCTGCTCTTTTTCTATGGAAGTTCCAAAAATCAACGTTGTTCTATTAAGTGTCGTTAAACAATTAAATAGCATTCAACAGGTTGAAGCGGAGCTTTGATACCAACGCTATCGATTAGTTTCAGTTTCTCTCGCGCAGACGCCTGCATTGAATGAACGCTCATTCCACCACTTTATTGTATGGCTCCATGTTTAATGACATCGATAGCAGAAACGTTAGTTTTCTTTTTTTGTCGGTCCGCGTTATCTTGATCAACTGCGCAGCAAATTATCAGACGAAGCACCGGGCCTAATTTCACTCCACGACTCCGCGGACCAGCAGAGTCCACGTTGCGGACCCACATCAAAACAAAACTATTTCCTGATTGGTTGAGAAATCCTATTTTCTGATTGGCCGATAGGTTAACTGAAAAGCAGCTCTATGAGCTGAATGAGCGCACAGACAGCAGCGTTGTGTGACACGTTTGTAAAATATAGCCCTTAGAAATGTCTGTGCGGGCAAGTTAATCATTTCTTGGAGTGAGAAATGCCATGTGTGGCGTGTAAGCGTGTGAAATCATTGAAATGTGTGTGTCTCACACTCAATGCGTGAGACTTGAGAGGTCTGCAGTCCAATGGTATCAGCAGTCAAAAAGTAGATGCATGTCAATCTGCAAGACACTTTATGTTGCAGTCCGGTCTGAGTGGGCAGCTTTTCAGCGATGATGCAGGTGTAGTAGCCCTTTGGGTACGACATCATAGCAGTGAGGATAGCAATAGCAGGTGCATAGCTATTCGGTGGGAACGGGCTGCTCTATTGCAGAGGAGAGGCATGCTAAAGGTGCATGGTAGTGATGAATAGATGTTTATGAAAATGTAGGAATGTTGATCTGTGCGGTGAGATATGGAATTTATTGAAAACCTATCGAGTGTGAAGTTCTTGTAAACGGTGTAATCTGTGTAGACAGAGTAGTCAAACATCATTCCACGCTCACATTTCTGTTGTCTGGGATTTTCCACCATTCACATGTGACAATCTCAAGCAACCAACCACACTTAAATAACATGTAAGGCTGTCACACACAGCCGGCGATGCGACAGTTGAACGCGAAGGTGGAATTCTGTTAATCTTTTTTTCACACACTATTGGTGATGCCATCACGCGTCGATTCAGAGGAAATAAACTGACCAGACAGCTGTTTTCTATTTCTATGACATATCAAAATACAAATACGAAGACACATGAAATGAAGTGTCTTCCTCATGTTATCTCAATATACACTGGGTTGTGGGCGTGGGTTTTTAAATCACAGATACACAGTACCTGCCATGCTGGTTGGGGCTGGAGATGTGCCGCATGCAGCAACCAAGACTTTGGCCGTGGAAACTAAGTACAGAAGGTTTCCTTTGGGGAGCTTTGTTGAACTACTAGGTCTACTGCCAAGCCCAAGATGAGAGACCACTTTAAGAGTCCACATTAAGAAAATTTGTTTTTATTTCAGATTGACCACGTATGCATATAAATATGTTACATAAATTTATCTTGTTCTAGATTTATGGGTGTCATACTTGCAAAGATGTGAAACCTGTGGGAGATGTAATTAATAAATAAACTGCAAAAAGATCTCACCTTGGTGAGTTTACCGTGTTTACCGTTTACATATGTTCTTACCGTTTACCGTTTACATATGTTTTTACCGTTTACATATGTTCCTACACATTTCTCTCATATCCTCCTTACTGTATATTTTTTAAAGTCAACATGATTCTCAAATTATTAATGATCACACAGACTATCTGTGCTCGTGTGTGTGGAATATCTTGGTGTTCATGTTTGTTTTTAGTGTTGATGTGTGGAGTTTTGCTGTGTGTATGTGTGTGTGGAGTGTTAAAGTGTATGAAGAATGGCCCCAGCCGCGGAACTGGCTGGGGCACCTGCACCGTACGCCGGCGACCCGGGTTCGATTCCCGCCCCCTGGTTCTTTCCGGATCCCACCCCGACTCTCTCTCCAACTCACTTCCTGTCATTCTCTACTATCCTGTCACATTAAAGGCATAAAAGGCAAAAAAATATATACTTAAAAAAAAGTGTATGAAGAATGTCTAGGTTTTGATTTCTGTCCTTCATCAGGTCTATTCTGCGGCCGAGTGTAGAATGCTTACATGTGATGTCATATTGACGTAGAACAGCCAGCGCCTCCTCAAAATATCAGGAAATGTGAGCTCGCAAGATTGAACAAGAAGAGCAAGATCGCTGGACATTTAGTTAAATTCTCTGACCACGATCAGTGAATCCAGGGTGGTGAGGAAATTACAAGCAATTTGCGGTTACATTCCCTATTCCAGGTGTATGAGGTGCTGCTATCAGGCAGAAGGTATAGGGTGCCGTCCTTACAAACCACCCGGGCTCGTGAGGGGTTAGGTACCTTGCTCAAGGGCACTTCAGCCGTTCCTACTGGGCGGGGTTCGAACCAGCAACCCTCTGGTTACAAGTCTGAAGCGCTAACCAGTAGGCCCAATCGATGACGGAGAAAATAATAATAAAAACGGTGACTCCTATACTCCTATAAGATAACAGTGGGGCTACATGCCCACCAAGTTTCATGTTCCCCGGTTCCACTCCTATATGGCCGCTACGCTAGCTATGCTAGTGGCAGTTATAATAATGCATCTGCTTTCCATGTCAGTAGCTGCTTTCAGACACGTCCTCCGCAGTATAAGCAGAGCTTTGTCAAACGGAGGTTCGACCCTTCGGGTAATTCAGATATGATGCAAACATGCTGACATTATGCGGTCATATGTATGAAAGACACCAACGCACATGAACAGAATCTCCACGTGGATGAACAGGTTGAAGTGGTTGAACAACGCACATGAACAGAATCTCCACGTGGATGAACAGGTTGAAGTGGTTGAACATGTACATGAACAGAATCTCCACATGCTCTTTGCATCGTTCAGACACAAGCTCATTTATATAATGTTCGTCGGAAATACTAGAAGGGCAGCAGTAGAACAGCCGGCTAAGTTCGGACTTCCAAATGACCGGTTATGTTGTTCAGATATACGGCAACCGCTTGACATCCGCAGAACATCTTACACGTAGGTCTGAAAGCAGCTAATGGTTCAAAGGTTGGTCTGAGCATGTACAGTATGGATCAGTTGTGCCTTGGGCAAAAATAGATAAAAAGACTTGCACTTTCAGTTTGTAGTTTTGTGTTTGAAAATACAGTATTTGAGAAAAACATTGCATTTTAGGAAATAGCCATTTTTTTTTTTGTATTATTATTCTTTAACACTGACATGGCCCTCCAATCAGATGACATTGGCAAAAGTGGCCCCCGGCTCATTTGAGACCCCTGCTATAGGCAATGATTAGCCTATTGGCAATGCAATTATTGGGCTAATATTGGACGTTTGTTGTCAAGCTATTCGCAAGCAACATATTAAATTACTTAAAATATTTGCCTTTGGTAAAATTGAAGCTTGATCTTTGTAGGCCTATGCAATAAAAATTGTAGCCTCTGAGCAGCAAATCAACCAGTCGACCACTGAAAATGATGAGCCCGAAATTAGTGATGAGGAGGCCATGACTACAGGGACAAGTAGAGAGGATAATTTATAGTTATTTAATGTAAGAAAGAGCAATTATGCTATATGCCTTGTTTGCTCAGAAGAGGGTGTAGTAAAGGAGTAAGCTAAATCACCAAACAACAATATAGCCTACCCATGCAAAAACATGTAGCCTAAACATTAGTTCAATATGCCTCTTTGTGGAAGCGTAGGATAGGATACATTTCAAAGGCTTTCTTTCTTTCTTTCTGTTTTTGTTAACTTGTGGAATAGTGGAATATTTTTTGTTAACTTCTCAGTTGAAGTGAATTATAACTTTTACTCATTTGTTGAACCATCGTACTAATAAAAACTACAGAAAAGTAAGAGCTGAAATGTTGCTTCATTTATCCAATTTCCACCACTATGGAAAATGTGGGTCGGTCTTGGGCCTGAAACTCCCGGGCTGAAAAGTGGCCCCACTCCGGCCCTGATTTGAAGTGTAGGCTCATTATGACAACCTCTGAATGCATGCCAAGTTTTGTGGAATTCTGTTCATGGGGGGCGATATCAGCTACTCACACATGCAGACACACACACACACTCACACGCACGCACACACACACACATACGCACACGTATACATTATCTGTGCCTGAGATTTATTAGTCAAGTCCAATGCAGAACTGAAGAAGAGGATCATAAGGCTATGTATCTTGAAGTTCCTGCATGTGACAAACTTGATGTGCCTAAATATCTTCAACATCAATGAGTGGATATGGGATAGGTTGACACGCCCCTTGAGACCAACATGTGAAAAAGAATTAGTCATCCTAGTCCCTACGGTTCTCGAGATATTCACAGAAAAACAATGGTTCTGTGTCATCTTTGTGGGGCTACATGCCCACCAAATTTGTGCAGCCCGGTCTTTCAGTGTCCCCAGAATCATTTAGAGAAATGTACTGAAGAAAAACTAAATGAAGAAATTAAAAATCTCCGGAAGAAAAAAAAACTCTAAGTAAACTGGCTTGGCTAGCGTGGCGGTCATAATAACACATGACATGCTATTCTTGAAGTGGAGCGCCCATTCTGGTGCTCCACCTCAAGAATTGCATTCCATCGGTTGCTCTGTGTGTGAGCGTGTGTGTGTTTTTGAGATGATACTGTGGACCTGAATTTAAATGGGTGTGCTTCTGTTCTAATGTGATCAGTTTTGCAGTTGTGAGTGTGCCCCCCCCCCCCCCCCCCCCCCCACACACACACAGAAGCACACAAATACACAAAAACAGAGACATGTGTAGAGAGACTGTGCAGGACTGGGCAGCGGTCACATTTTGTACCACTCTGCAGTAAATCTAGTTTTGGTGGTGTTGGCACATTTCATTTACTCTTGAGTGCCAGGTGTGTTTGAATTCCCTTCTACATTCCACTGTGGGGAGAAGCTCAACTCGTCAAATTAACTATTTTATTAACAGCATACTTCATGTTGAAGATAGTTAGGCATATCAAGTTTGTCACATGCAGGATACATAACCTTATGATCCTCTTCTTCAGTTCTACATTGGACTTGACTTATGAATCTCAGGCACAGATAATGTACAAAACACAAAATAATTGACTTCCTAACTGTATTCAAAGATTGTGTGAAATTGAAGAGCCGATATGAATATATAGCAGTGAACCTCAGTATTTTTTCCATGTGAAATCCACACTGACAAAGCTAACAGGCTAGTAGCCTTTATTAGAAATCAAACACATTTTTATTGCTACTCTTAGTTGCAGACACTTAGAATGAGATGCTGCAGTAGCTTGTCTATACGGGTCCTTTTAAAAACAAGTATGTGTTGAACAGAAGATACTATTCTATTCTACTATTCTATTCTATTTGAGCTTTATATTGGAATATGATATAAATGCGTAATAAAGGAGATGCATGTTAATCTAGATACTGTACGTTGCAAAAAGCTGATGCATGTCAATCTGCAGATACTGTACGCTGCAGTCTGGTTTGACTGGTCAGCTTTTCAGCGATGATGCAGAGATACAGTAGCCCTTTGGGGACGGCATCATAGCAGTAATGATATCAATGGCAAAGTATTTTTTATTATTATAGTGCTTTTCTTAGCACAGAGATCAACCCAAAGTGCTTACACAGAGGCACAGGACTGAAACAAACAAATTAACAAATAATTGAAAAATAAAAATCCATCTGTGAGAACAAACAAAAACAAAGTGTCAGACCGAGTGGCATGTTTCGCCAAATTCACAAAGCGATTGAATCAAACTTACAGAGTACAAAAAAAATCAAACAGAACATTACATTATAAAATTGTAAAAAAAAATCAAGCAGGAGCAGCGAGACTTGCCTGCGTACCCATAACCTATTAACTAGATGAATGCAGTAATGTAGATCTTTGTGGTGAGATAATTAATTTATTGAAAAACTAGATGTACCGCATAGTGGTACAAAATATGACCGCCGCTCAGTCCTGTACATCCGTTCCGCGAAAATAAATCACACTTCAATCTGTCTCCATATTTTACTCCATCCCCCACTCTTGAAACTTTTGTGTATGCTTGTTTGGCATGCCTGAGTGTGTGTGTGCGGCTGCACAGAAAGTACCCTACTGGTGCTGAAAAGGTGAATAGATTGTAGAATAGCCAAAGAAGATGTAGAATTGTTATAAAACCTTTAAAATCTCTAAACAATCACAAGTAGGGCAGTTCATCACAGTTCATCCATTGCAACTGGATTGATGAAAGGTCACTTACACCTGTAGGCTACATTGTATTTGGGAAAAGCAAAAGGTATCAGCATAATGTTATTTATTTATTTATTTATTTATTTATTTATTTTTTATGTATTTTTAAACAAAAACATCTCTGTCAGTTCCATGCCGTTTTCAACAGCTATCAAAAACAAAGGTCATTTTTGGATGGATGGATTTTTTGTGAATGTTTCTTCTTCTACATAAGATTTTAGTCATCTTTAGTTCATGTAATACTTTATTGTCAATGCACAAATTAAGTAACAGTAGTCTGAAACGTTATTGTTAATGCACAAATTAAGTAACAGTAGCCTAGTCTGAAACGAAATGCTGTTTTACATCTAACCAGTGGTGCAAATAACTGACATGTCCAAATGGGCCTTGATGAAATGCGTCGCTAGACTGTTCATACACATTTTAACGGGCCAAAGTTGAAGAGCTTTTGTCCGTTATTGTTCGTGCAAATATAGGCTGATTCATGTTCCCTTGCATTGTTTAACTGAGGTCCATGGCTAGTCTGGCTTTCATCAGACCAAGCTCAATCTTTTAAGAAATCAAAAAATAAATAGCGGGCAGATCAGGCTCCTAGTCCATAGGCACCCGATATTGTTTAATTTTCCGATTGAGATATACACGCTCTGGCTATTCTAAATGCAAAAATGCATCAGGGAGTTATGACAAAACGGTAACTAACAAACTAGATCCTAATAGAAAGCTGTTAGCTTCCCTAAGCTACAGGTAGGATTATAAGGTAGGCCTATTTACAACATAAATTGTCAATAGGCTATGCTGGCGACACAAATAAAATCTCCTTTGGAAACCAATGGCTTACGCCTTACAGTATCAAGCGGACTTAAACTGCCATATCGTGGCGAAAAGTTGTAATAACATTCACGCAGCTCCATGAGTCAAGGAAAGCGCGAATGAAGTAGCCACTTCTAAATGGGACCCACTACACAGTAGCTTAAGGTGTTTTGCTAAAGCAGCCATAATGAAATGAAGGTGTCATTGTTTGGATACTTCACACACACGTGCGTTTTAATTTCACAGACTACAACTACCAAGCTGTAATCAAAGCACGTCGATTCCCCTACCCTGCACGCACTTAAAACAAAATAAACAGGCATCTCAGTCTCACGCATGTATAGGCAAAACTGTATCAGACCGGTGTAACGTTGGTAAATCTTCCATTGCACAGAATGATTTTGTAGCACGTGCAATAAATGACAGTCGAAAGATACAAACAGTGCTGCTATACATTTGCTTGGTATAACCGCATTTATAGTTTTCTACAAATGCAATAAATCAAATGCCTCCATCACTCAACCAACGCTAACGGTAACATTACCTAGGTCCTTATTGATATTACAAGATTAACGTACCTGCAGTAAAAACCAAGCATGTCCGATAAACATCCTCAGATTTATTTCGGCTTCAAGAAGAAATGGGAATTACACTTCATGTGAACATCGTCCTATCCTTATTAGATGTTCGCTGCGGTAAATTACAGTCCTTGTATGAAGCGTCCATTGTTTTTTCCAACCCACTTTTAACTTCCAACAAAATTACGTCTCACTGCAACGATGCGCCATCTAGTGGACAAACGACTACTTCTCGCCAATACTGAAAATGCAGCCATGATGATGATGATGAATATTTATTTTGGCTTTCTTTTAATCCTACTGATTTTCATTTTTTACCGGGGGGGGGCAAATCACAAATGAGTGATTATGAGCCAGGTTGATGTGGGCCCTTGAGACCAACATACCATAAAAGATTCACAGAGAACTGTGTCTGCCCTACCCTCCTTTCGGGGGGTCCAGTCCAGCGGGGGGGCTGCAGATGAAAACGAAAAATGACGGTTCCATGCTATCCATGTGGGGGTACATGCCCACCAAGTTTTGTGTACCCCGGTCTTTCAGTGTCCCGGGAATCCTTGTTGGTGTACGTCACTAAATGTACACATAAATTATTTTATTGTAAGGCCCCCCATGAACGAAAGTACACAAAACTTGGCATGCATTCAGAGGGTGTCATAATGATCCTACACTTTTAATTTTGTGCAGTTTTGACCTTGTCAGCCAGAGATATTGAGATGAAAACACCTAATTTTTTGCTTTTTCATTTTTAACTAGGTGGCGCTATACATGAAATAAGTGGTAATGGGATGGGTTGACATGCCCCCTTAAGACCAACATACAAAAAAAAGGTGGACCTCCTAGGCCCTACGGTTCTCGAGATATTCACAGAAAACTGTCTCCGGCCACCTACAAGCCAGTTGGTGTATAGTAACATAAATTAATTTATTGTGTGGCCCCCCATGAACGGAATTCCACAAAACTTGGCGTGCATACAGAGGGTGTCATAATGATCCTACACTTCCAATTTCGTGCAGTTTTGACTATGTTAGGTCACAGATACCTTCAATTACACCACCTCATTTTTACTTTTTTGTGTTTAACTAGGTGGCGCTATACATGAAATGAGTGGTTATGGAATGGGTTGACATGGCCCCTTGAGATCAACATACAAAAAAAAAATGGTCCTCCTAAACCCTACGGTTTTCGAGATATTCACAGAAAACTGTGTCTGCCCTACCCTCCTTTCGGGGGGTCCAATTCAGCGGGGGGGCTACAGATCAAAACGAAAAACGATGGTTCCATGCTATCCATGTGGGGTTACATGTCCACCAAGTTTCGTGTACCCCGGTCTTTCAGTGTCCCGGGAATCATTGACGGAAATTTGGGCATGCGAAAAAGAAAAGAAAAAAAAAAAAAAAGAACAAAAAAAAAAAAATCTGACTAAACCTATATGACCGCCGCTTCGCTGCGCGGCGGTCATAACTAAATGTGAAGTTGAGACATTGTCATCTGTATTGACAGAGTAGACAAACATCATTCCACTGTCACATGTCTGTTGTCTGGGATTTTCCACTCTGCAGACCTTGTGAGGCCCAAACACAATTTTGCTAATCTCACACAACCACTGTAAAAAATCCCTTGCTCAGACGAGTGTCTCCGCCTCCGCAATCCCCGCCTGCGCTCTCGGCCTTCTATTTAAATGGCACCTCTTGTGCAGTTGCAGGTTTGTTTTGAATGGCTACGGCGACAATCCTTTGTTGAAGAAACTATCAAATCCTGGATTCTTGAGGAATACTTTTGTTATTGCATGTGCGTCTGTGAAATACAAACCACATCTGCAATCATCTCCGTTTGTACAACCTGTTCAACTTGTCATTGTCCATCAAAATCTTCAGTAAACCACAATAACTTTACTCCTGTCTGGGGCTCGTGTCTGGCCTACACACACCATTACGTCTGTCACATCCATATAGAATTGGCGCAAGATCCACTTCAGTTTTTTTACAACCACACCAAAATGACATGCATGCTATACACATCTCAAAACACAATATGAGTCACAGTATCACTTGACAACACAAGCACATCCTTTTCCATTCAGGCCAACAGTATCATCTAACAATTGCGCAAGCTCACACACACACACACACACACACACACACACACATGCACACAGCACCCAAATGAAAAGCAGATCTTGAGGTGCAGCACTGGAATGTAGTTTACGGTAAGGTGAAACCACCTTTGGACTCCAGCGGCTAACTCTAAATATTTTGCTCCACTCACATGTAGGATACTGGTTTAAAGACCTGATAGCTTCACCCTTCTAATTCTTTCACGGAATGGACAGGTGTTGGGAGTCTGGTGTGTGAGCAACCTACAGGTGTTACAGGTGTGGTGGCTCCACTCAATGCAATTACACGCACGAATGTAAGAGCTTTACATGTAGTGCTATTACATGTAGCACTATGTATGTCGTAGGCCTATGTCTTATCCATTGCACTTGTGGCTGAGCTTATGTCAGCAACAACCCGAGAATAGTAAAAAAAAGCCATAATAGAGTAGGTGTTTCAAAACTTTTCAACTAACGGTAAAACTGAAAACTATGAATTAACAGGGATAAGGGTAATGTAGGAAACGAAAAAAGAGTAAACAAAGCTGTTTGTTTACATGTTTTATATTTTAGGCTCTTCAAAGCAGCCAATTTTTTGCTACAGTATGATAACATTTCACACACAGTTTTTGCTTGCTGGCCATAAGTAGAATGGAAACTTCAGTCTGATATCAACTCCTTCAGATATGATTAACGTCGATTTAGTCAATATAGCAAGGTGACTTCTAGTGCAAAACTGAGTTTGCATCTTTTTCTTAGGGCAGCAAAAATTTAACATGTCCATCACTACATAGTGTCAACTAAAGCTTTGTTCCCTGTGACTGTCCTCCATCATATTTAAAGGAATTATCCGGAGTAAAATGCACTTTAGATCGATTTACGGATGATTGGGAGTACATACGTTGAGTTGACATCCAAATCATGTCATTCGGATGTGTTTTGAGAAAGTTCGATGTTACCGTTTTTAGTCAAAGCTCGTTAGCGTGGAAGTGAGGAGGGCATATTATTTCGCCGCTACAAAACGCTATTTTTATACCTCTTCTACAGTTCCAAACAATATTGCACTTACGTGGTAGTGAGTAGAGGGTCCCTAAAGCCAAACCGAAGTATCCCGAGGTCTTTATTACATAGAATCATACTTTTAGTATCAAAGTGACCTACTAATGAGAAATGCAGAACATTAAACCACATATTAGAATATTGGGTATAATGCAGAACATTAAACCATATATTGGAATATTGGACATAATGTTCTATTCCACTTTCTCTCAGTAGACATACCAGTTTGCAACACTGCACTGCCCACACATCTGCATGGTGCTTTGGAACTGCACAGTGCATGCGTGCTACTTGTGCTTAGCACAAGTGCCTCGAAGGGACTCGTCTCATTTGCCTACACATCCCAATAGTGAGAATTACAACATTTTCCTATTTACGTGCTGTGATTTGTTTAGTTACATTGTGTACAAATAACAATGTCAAATGAGACACAGCCCTTTTGTACGCATATACATACTTGGAACTATGTTTTCATTCAGGGAAATCAATGCTCCTTGGGGTTTGAAGAAGTAACACCGGAGCTGCCTGCAAATCACTTTGCCCAAGTAGCTGTGCTTTGCTGGAATGTGAACATGATACCAAGTAAAACACGTTGTGGTTGTTACAGTCACACCATATTCTCCTCCAGCCACGCCCACTATTCTCTCTCCTGCACCTCCTATCTCCCATTCATTCACCAAATGACTCATGACCTACACCTGTGAGCAATCAGATTCACTACCTATTTAAACAGTTTTTCTTAGTCTTTGTCTGGCCTCATCTGACCAGAAGACTGGTCTAATTGTTTTTGAATGCATGTGCCGCTATCACGTCTGGTGTAGTCAGTTCCATTGATTACAGTGGAAGCTAATTTTTGCTGCAGACACTGTGTGAAAGGAATGCTTCAGTTCCGTGCCCGGTGTAGTCTCCCTATAAGGCTTTTATTGTGATTGTCACTATGGCAGTAACTACTGTAGCAGTAAGTTTTTTTTATACTTTTCATTCTCCTCATCTTTTCTTTAATATTTCACTCATTTATGTTTAGGCTATGTTATGTTAAGTTTACGTTAGTGTTTGTTCTAATTGTATGTTACTTTGATTTATGCCTTAGCTCTTACGGTGGTCATAGGATCAACAGTGTACCCTACACAATAAAACATATTTTCATCAGTACGCTATACTATTGTCTGACTGGAGTTTGCTACAATATTCCTCAGTTTTTTCATTTGAAATTAAGTCTGTTTTGTTTTGTACTTTACCTCCCTGTCCTGAGTCTGTGCCCTGGCAGTGGTGAGACATATACATATATGTAAAATATGTGCAAAATTAATGCAGAAATATACATTTTTATAATAATAACTTTATTTTATATAGCGCCTTTCTCAAACCCAAGGTCGCTTTACATAGTAGGAAGGCAAGGAAACACAACAACAAACAAACAAAACAATACAACAAAGAGAAGTTATCTGGGGCTTTGTGTTGGGTTTGGAGGAGAAGTGATCATTAAACAGAAAGGTCTTGAGATGTGCTTTGAAGAAAGGAAGAGAAGGACAGGCACGAAGAGGTTGGGGGAGGGAGTTCCAGAGTTTGGGGGCCAAGGCACTGAAGGACCTGCCACCCAGGGTTGAGAGTCTGGAGCAGGGGATAGTCAAGAGGTTTTGGTCAGAGGATCTGAGTGAGCGGGAAGGAGTGTAAAGGGACTCTCACATTACACGCGACATGTGCTATGAAATGCATTATAGTCTTGCATTTCTTATGGTTTGCACGCACAAGAACTGGTCTGCCGCTGCACTGCTCTTGCGCATGCCGCGGTCGAATTTCAATCAGGTCGCTGAGCACAGCGGCAAGCACAACAAATATCTTTGGGACGTTACCTCAACCAAGAGCAACCTAGCAGTGAGCGCAGCGCATACCGTGTACAATGTGATAGCCCCTTAAGGGGTCAGGAGGTCACGGATGTAGGGGGGAGCAAGGTTGTGGAGGTGAGTAGTAGTACTTTGTATTTGATCCGTATTTGAAAAATAGACCATTCATCTAAAATGGATTTTACGCGTCGCAAACTGAACGCTTCAGTTATGCGCCTGGTGTAGCTTCGCTGTAACAGAGAAGAAGGGTCAGAGGCAGGTGTTACGGAGGTGAAAGAAGGCAGTCTTAGTGAGTGATTTGATATGAGGATCAAAGATAAGCGTGGGGTCAAGCTGAATGCCAAGGTTTTTAACAACGGGGTAAAGTGGACAGGTGAACCATCAATGTTGAGAGTGAGACTGGGAGATTTGGTGAGGATGCTTTTAGGGACAATCAGCAGAATTTCGGTTTTGTCTGTGTTGAGCTTGAGAAAATAGTCAGTGAGGGAGCGTGGGGGGGGGGGGGTCAGAGGGATAGGGAGTGGTAAGATAGAGTTGGATGTCATCTGCATAGCAGTGGAAGTTGAGACCGTGGCTGCGAATAATCTGGCCAAGAGGGAGGATGTATATGAGAAAGAGGTGGGGCCCAAGTAAAGAACCCTGGGGGACACCATGAGTGACAGTGGACTTGGAGGACTGATGTGGACCAAGTGTTACAAACTGCTTTCTGTTGCAGACAGACGGGAGATTAGAACATTGTGGTTGATGGTATCGAAAGCAGCACTAAGGTCAAGGAGAATAAGAATGTTAAGTGAACCAGAGTCAGCAGACAGGAGGAGGTCGTTAACTATGCGTAGAAGGGCAGTCTCTGTACTGTGACAGGAGCGGAAGCCAGATTGAAAGGGCTCATACAGGTCGTGGTGGTTAAGAAAGGTGTATAGTTGTGAGGCCACCACTCTTTCCAGTACCTTGGCCAGGAAGGGGAGGTTGGAGGGCCGGTTTAATAGTGATGTATGGTCGGAGTCAGATTTTTTTGAGAATGGGTGTAACTGCAGCAGTCTTGAGAATTTCCCCCTGGGGATCAATAAAGTATCTATCTATCTATCTATCTATCTCAGAGTTTAGGCAGGTGTTTACAATCAATGTAATGGGTTCAGACAGGGATGTGGAGCAGGCTTTAAATAGAGGGGTGAGGGCAGGGTCAAGCTGACACGATTAGTAATGATGTCAGTGATGGTGAGGGAGTCAGTAGTGGTGAAATGGGAGAGCTGAGGGCCCAGAGGAGGAGAAGAAGAGAGAGAGATAGCATTGGGGAAGGAGTGCTAAATTTGGCTGATTTTTGCCATCAAAGACATGTAAGAAGGCATGGTACTGCTCAGGGGTCTTAGGACAGGCAGTGACAGGGGGTTTTTAGGAGTTTGTCCACAGTCCTAAATAGGGTTTTTGGCCTGGAGAGCATGTTCGGTGTAGAGCATGGAGTGAATCGTAAGGCCAGTTTTTTTGTATAGCCGCGCTTTTTATACTAAGACGCAATATTTTTAATACTAAGACGTTTTTCTTTTATTTACAGGCCAATATAATCAGTGTTGGGAGTAATGCGTTACAAAGTAACGCGTTACTGTAATTCCACTACTTTTAGTGGTAACGAGCATGTAACTAAGTATTTTTGTAAATCAAGTAACGCAATTACAATTACTGAAATTTCAAAGAGTTCGTTACTTGCATTACTCTGTTGATCTTGAATGAACGACTGCAGACAAGATGACAGATGCACATTTGCTGCTTCTGATCTAACCTCTCCCGACCTTAGCTGTGTTTCCAGCGATTGTGTTTCATGTTTAGATTGCAGATGCATTCTTTACAGTTAACAGGAGCCTCCTCACATTCCTCCTTATTTCGGATTTATGCTAAAACACACAAGAGTGCACTAGGCTACAATTTAAATGGGCATCTTAAAAGCCTTTTCCCTTTTGTTTCCATCTCATAAGCTCCACTACAGTAAAAGTGCATCGTTGTTTATCTTTGCTCGTTATATCAATTTCTCATTCTTACAACATAGCCACGCCACAACACCAATAGGCCTACATACAGTAGCCTATATATAGCCTTGTCACAAGCAAGCACACGTTTAACTCGAGAGGAAAATGCAGATTTCACTTACCAGATAAAGAAACCTCCAAATAGCCTACCGTACGTACTACAGCGACTTGAGTTATTTGCACAGTATGTTTTACATCGGAATTGACGCCCATGGTGTTATGGATTCACTTGTCAGGACTGAACATGCAACTTCTCTCTGGAGCACCTTATCAGCTGAAGAGTAATCTTCTGCATAGTGCGTGACAACCCCAAACCCTCGGATGCACATAAGAACTTATTTCGGTAGGTCAGCACTTGTGCAGCGCAGGCTTTTCCCAAACTGGTGGTGCTTAAAATGCTATATAATACAACTGTGTTCAAAGCAGGATGAGGATAACCTAAGGTTGTATGTGTGTGTGAGCAGACAATAACTGCTTTGAAAATAGGCCATTTAACATTGTTTCACATTACATCCCATTGAACTCATTCCATGTAGCCTACAGAAGGATTGCAATAATAATGATAATAATAACTTTTAATTATAAATAATAATAATAAATAATAATTACTATATTGCAGAATTCAGTGTCCGTGCACCACCATTCATACTTTCATACATTCATACATATTAGAAGGCAAGCAGTAGGCAGACTGTACATATCTATTAAACCATGTAGATGGTGAGGGTGGTGCAAAACAAGATCAGGGAGGCCTTCATGCATTGTAGAATGTTTTGGGGTCGGAAAAAGTTTGAGAACTCATGCACAAGCCTATTGATTTGAAGGCCCGTTGAAACTACAATAAATAGTCCTAAAAATTAGGTTTATTGTGTGTGTGACTGTTCAGTACTGTTCATATTGACATTTTAAAAGCAGACTTAAAAGTAACTCAAAAGTTACTTTCTCTAGTAACTAATTACTTTTGATATACAGTAATTGGTAAGGTAATTCAATTACTTTTGAAAGTAGTAACTAGTAACTGTAACTAATTACTAATTTTCAGTAACTTGCCCAACACTGAATATAATATATGTGACCCTGCAAGGTGAAACCAGTCGCTTTGCGCACGGTGCAATTTTGAGAAAATCTGCGATAAACAAACGTAGCTACGGTTTTCGCATAATTCGACAGTATACAGCAGTGTTACTCATTGCGCGGCTCGCGAGCCACATGCGGCTCGTCAAGCTATAATTGGTGGCTTGCATGGTAGCTTTGAGATTTCACCAAATTTGGTTTTACTCATTTTGAGTAGGCCTAAACTGTTCGCCAAAGGCCATCATCTCTGGCCCAAGCTTGATAAAAACAAAAGTAGGCTCTGATTTAGCCTAGTCTACTGTGTGACTTCAACGAGGTGATCTTTTAGTTTCGTTCTGCTTACAGTATCTCACTGCCGCTTGCAACGCCTTTGAATGCAATCCGCTGCCCTGTTTCCCGGCAATGCTATAGCGTACTTAAACTGCCACCTTGTGGTAATAAGTTGTAATACATTTCACGCAGCTGCGTGAATCACGGCGTGGATTAAGTGGCCACTTCTAAATGGGACCCACTGTATGTGGTAACACAGCCAATACATTTTTTCAAATGTGCTTCATAAACATACAATACTGCACTACAAAAACGCAAACATCTGAATTATACTTCTCCCTTCACCCAAATAATGAAGGTGAAAGGAAGTTCCTCTTAGGAAGCCTTAATGGTGCTTCCTAAGAGGAGTATTGTCAAACCTGGCAACACAGCCCGCATGCCATGTGGCATTGTTTACAAAACTTGACAGCAGCGCACGTTTGCAGGCAGGCGACGTTAGTTCCGCTAGTGTGAAGCGCAAAAAGGACCGGTTTTTAATTAAAAAAGGGGACAGAAACGCGCTCAAAAACCAGACGGACAGACACACAGTGGTGTAACGAATAGTGGAGTGGATGAGGAAAATGAGTCTGAGGAAACAGCAAACAAAAATCAGCATGAAGACACCGGAGAGGGGACGAGCAGACAAAGGTGTAACGCAGGGGTCACCAAATGGCGGACCGCGGTCCGAGTCTGGACCTTAACGTGATCCTATCTGGACCCGGACCATAATAGCCTAATTTAGATTTTCACGTAAGATTTCAAAGCTGCGCTAAATGTTTCGTTGGTTAGGATAACAACATTTACATTTATCATTTCGCTTGCTGCTACTCAGCCCAGTGAAATCTGTGAATTCTGATAAAGTCGAGTCAGTGAGTAAAGTAGCCTACTATGGGGAAGAGACTGATAGCCTGAAACGAGCGAGGAGAGGAGACGGGACGAGAAACAATCAGATGGATCTAAGTTAACGATAAGTAAGTTATTTTCAAATCATCGATTGCTCAAAGAGGAGAAAGCTAGACAGCGAGAACAGAGCTTTATATAACGATACGGGGGCAATACAATGCAAAACTGTCACGTCCGTAACGCCAACTAAATATGGATGTGACAGTTTTGCACAGAATTTCCCTGGACCTCTTCTACATAAAGGTGTTTGAGTCGTGACTCACTCGGATTTTTCACCCGTGTCTTTAAATTAACCCATGAGTCGCGAGTCTCTAGTATCATTAACTCGGATCAGTTGAGTCCTACTACAATTCAATCTAAAACGATAAACGGCGCCACACACAAACCTCTTGCAACATTAGCTAGCCTACTAGTCCTAGCCATCGTAGCTGCCAAAAATGTAACAATTTCGTAGGCAACCACAACTCCACAAATCAACTCAAGCGACTGAGTGAGCAGGCAGTCGGAGATAACTGGTTAACTTCCCGCAGAGCCGGAAACATTGTAGACTCGCAGACCATGGGACTCAGATTGGAGCTGCTGAGTAGCAATCCGGGTTAGTCGGATCAGCCGGCCCGTTAGGCTACGTTGAGTACGAGTCAGTCGAATCAGCCGGTTACGTTGTCATGAGTTAGGGTGACCAGACGTCCCCGGTTTCCGGGGACAGTCCCCGTTTTCGGTGACCTGTCCCTGGCTGGAGATGTTCTAGAATGCCCATATTTCTGGCAGCGCGGTAGAATCGTTGTCCTTTGAGAGACAGTAGGCAGTGGGCTTCTTTCAGCCATCCATCGATTCATTCATTCATTCATTAATTCATTCAGCCAGCTAGCTCCGACGAGTGTGAGTAGTACAATATCTCATAGGATAGCAAAACCAACGTGTTCTTGTAGCCTAAGTGTTATTGTTCATAATCTATGTATTATTTAACGTCGAACTACCTATGTGTGCTGTGTATGATCTACGTCTACAATTTGCTATTGCTAACATTATTAGCAGTGATACAACTAACTAAACTACGGCACAACGTTGAACTATAATGACATTTCAGTTTCACTTGAGCGAACTATTTAGGAGGTAGGCCTGGGCTACTTGGTATTTGCTAATTAGATAAAATCCGCACTTAATAGAGTGCGGATTTAACTATTCATCAACTTATGCCAGCTGCATTAGGTTGCCAGCCTGTCAGTGATGACCATCTCTGGCTGGCTGAGCAACAAATAGCTACTGATTAACGTTAGGGAACCGCAATAGTGTAAACTCGATTTACACAAAGACGATAGACTTCATGGCTGTGAAATTTGCCCATAACGGATACATAACAGTCGGCAAAATTGGCCCTGGGTATGCCGTCAGTCAGATGTCTGTTTTTAAAAACAGTGTTTTACCACTATAACATTACGCTCGATATCGGAGGACTAGCCTATTCTATGTGACCCTTTTGCCCGCTTGTGGACTAACAGAGGCACAGTTTTTGTTTTCTTTCGTGGATAAACTCAGAGAAGATTGTAGGCCTACACTGCATATCTTTCATGATGAAAACAAAAAACATTTTTGAGACGCTCAAGTCACCTAACTCATTCATTCACAAATCCCAACGACTAACAGGAATTCAAGTGAGGCTATGACGTGCGTGATTGAATTGAAACATATTAAATACAAAAAACATTTTGAATCAATACATTCAGATAGTCTAAAGTAGCCTACAGTAGTGCTACTATAGCTTTCAAATGTGATAATGTACTTTTAACTGAATCATGGGATTGTTTTCATGCAAATTGTGGCGATTTACTGGAAATTTTGTAATTTGTGGTAATCTACTCTTTTACACAAAACAGAAGCCTAGTGCTGCTGTAATGACGTGCTTATTTGTAACAATTTTGCCTGAGAGGAAAATATATGGTAACTTACAGGCAACACTAGCCAGAGACATACTGTAACCATGTTACAGTAATGCAGTTGTATGTGTCTTTTAGCGGTAAGGGCACTATACTGCTAAAGACACATGCAGTTGCATTACTGTAACATGGATACAGTATTTCTCTGGCTACAGTGTTGCCTGTAAGTTACTGTAAAAATACAACAAAAAGTCTAACAGTTAGGCTTACCAATTACAAAATATTTTATTATTACCTTATCAAAATTAGTCAGGGTTTAACTGTACTAATCAGACCACAGCCACACACAGTGGCGAACCCATGAACCCATTTATGACAATACACATATTAATTTCAACGTAAAATAAGCTGAACAGCTGACTAACTGCATAAGCTAGTGCCTCAGCTGATAGAACATCTTTAAATAAAAAAAATATTCGACTGAGGTGGTCTTCGATAAAAATAGGTTTTAGTTCATAGATTTCAAACAGAGTAACAAAACAGTAGTTATTGATATGTAATTAGTGAATATACTGTAGTGCATCAATTAGGCTGTGGGGGTGATTCTGAAATGTCATTGCTAATTAATATACTTAATATGCTATTTATTTAGCAAGAATTGAGGACTAACACTAATTAGTTCACAAAATCAGTCAGATTGTTCTGCTTTGGTACTTGTAGGGAGAGTGGAGAGGAAAGACAGGTGGAAGAACAAGAACAATAATAAGAACATATTGTCAATCCTGTTACATATTGAAAGAATTTCCATTTATACGGCCAGGTCATGATGAGGCATTAGCCTTCTGTACGCTCTGCAATTCCTCTTTTACTGTGGGTAGTGGAGGAAGAATGTCTGTGGTAGAACACCAACAGACAAAAAAGCATAAAGCTGCCATAATTGCCCGTGCAGGGGTACCTACATTAACAACTTTCTTCAAGAGGGTAGAGCCCTCTCAAACAGAGTATGAGTTGGCTGTACAGGAAGGTTTGTTTGCTTACCATACCATCAGACACAATCACAGTTTCAGATCGATGGACTGCACAGCAGCACTGAACCGGAAGCTCTATGAGCTTTCATAAGTTTTCATGTGCAAGAACGAAGTGTGATGCCATAGTGACAAATGTATTTGCAACCTGGGCCATGACACTGCTAACCCACAATCTTGACCAGGCTAACTTTGTGTCTTTGTCTGTTGATGCCTCAAACCATGGCCATGTAAAGCTGCTGCCAATACTGGTCAGGTACTGCAAGTTTTATGATGACAGCGCTTGCGTTGAAACAAAACTTTTGGATTTTGTTGAAATCAAAGGAGAAACAGCAGCAGAGATTGCAGAGGAGATTCTTGTGGCTGTTCGGAGACATGGTCTAGAGGACAAAGTTGTGGCCTTCTCTGCTGATAACACAAACACAAACTTTGGAGGAATTAGCAGGGCAGGAAGGGTTAATGTCCACACCCAGGTCAAAGATTCCCTTCAGCGAGAGGTGATTGGCCTTGGATGCCCAGCACACATCATTCATAACACAGCACGAACTGCGCTAGTCATGGTTCCTCTAGATGTGGAGAGACTGAAGACCTTTTGTGATTTTGTGGGTCAAGAGTACCACAACATTTTGGGACACAGCAATGTCCGCTGGCTGTCCATGCTCCCAGCCTTGGAGAGAGTCCTACAAATGTATGCTTCCCTCAAGTCATTTTTCCTGTCCGAAGACAAAAGTCCTGTTGTTGTCTGCAGGCTGTTTGAAGATCCCTGAGCTCTGGCTGGCCTTTGTCCACGGTAAACTGGCTATTTTCCACGAGGCCATAAAAATGCTTGAAGGCCAGGACTGCTGTGCAGTTGAGTCTGCTGCCATTCTCAGAAATTTCAAAACCAAACTCACTGCAAGGCGTGATGACAACTTCCTGCCAGTGATGGTCAGAGGTCTTCTGAGAAAACTGGAGGATAATGGTGCGATCACAAAAGAGACCTCTGCAGTGAATTACTTGGATGCGTGGGGGAGGCATGTGGACGACCTCCAAGATCTGCACCGTCTTCTTCTGAAGAAGCAGCCCCAGAGGTCAGAAATTGGAAAGGCAGTAGCCACCATTGAAAGGAAATGCCCCAATGTAGCAATTAACGAAGATCAGCTTTTCAATGAGATATCTGGTCTCCAGGAATTCCTTCGGGGGGGGGGGGGTGGTGGTACTGGAGGAATGGAGTAGAGACGGGACATCTCTCACTCAGAGATGGGGAACAGTGGTGAGCCATTTCAACCTCTCTGAAATTCCCCACACCAACCTGGTGAAATTGGCATCTTTGGTCATCTGCTTGCCAGGGAGCAATGCTCCTGTTGAGAGGGTTTTCTCCCTAATGAATGACATGTGGACTGCAGAAAGAAATCGGTTCACTGTGTGTACAATGAAGGCAATGCTCACAGTCAAGACAAACTACAATATGCCATGCCAGGAATTTATGGAGAAGCTGGCCAAAAACAAAAAAAATTCTCAGAAAGAGAATATGTACAGGTATATACATGTAGGCTACATCTGTCACTGTCAGAATATCTTCAATGTGCATTATTGACTTGAGTCTTGATTATTTCTGATACTGTATGGCCTTGATTGAATTTAAGTAAATTGTTTACCAAAATTGTATATTGTGTTTTGATTCTATGTTCTTGGAGTCTACAGTAGGCATAAGCACCTACTTTGAAAACAACCTGTGGTTGACCAAAGTGCTCAAAAAAAATTGTAATGTTATTAGGTTGGATTATAGGCTATTGCAAATTGAACACCCTCGTTTCTAGAACTGGAAACAATTGAACCCGGAGACTTTGTCATAAGACAAAACGGAACAGATGTCTCAAAGCCCATTAGATAACATTACTGTGGTTTAACTGCAGTAACATTGTAGCCAAATATTTGTTTAAATGGGTTAGACTAGGCTAGCTAACGTTACATTGACACAACGTAGCCTAACTTAATGCTCTGAATTCACCGCCTACATGAATTCCATAACTTTTTGATCATCAAGTTGAAATTTCTAGGTCAACCACAAATAATTCCGCTAGGCCTACTTTTTAATATCATCCGATAACTAATTCAATGTTGATGCTACTTACCACTTTAAAGTGTAATTCCAGCGAAAATGGACCAAAAGGTGTTTTTATGCATTAAAACTAGGGCTGTCAATCGATTAAAAAAAATAATCTAATTAATTACATACTCTGTGATTAATTAATCTAAATTAATCACATATATGATTTTTGCTGTGAAAGTATTTTAAATATTTAAACTCAAATGAATCATTGAATAAATCAGCATTAGTGACATTAAAGTTCAAAAACTCTTTTATTATTATTTTAATAATGGCCATAATAATCTATGATATGACCTAATATGCTGAGGAAATAAATTCAAAAGTGCTTTGGAAAGAAGTTTTTTTTTTTATCACATACATTGCAGAGGACTTTATTTTAATCAACACTTTATTTTTATCAACAGCATCAAGCCGTGATTGAAAAGTAAATGTTTCAATCAATTATCTAGGCAGCACATTTTCTTCTCTCCCCTTCATTTTACAGTCTAATGGTTACTGACTACAACGGCTCGGTCAAAGGTCATACAGAATCGATAAGTCTGCGTTATTTTTTTTAATCAGTTATTTTTTCTCAAATTAATTAATCAAAATTAATCAGTTATTTTGACAGCCCTAATTAAAACACGTCAAATAAGCCATGGAGACAGTATTTTTCGTCAATCAACCACTACAGAGCTTGGCCCAGCATATGCTACAGCCCCAAATCAGTGGCGAAGATGGTGCGGTATGCCAAACACTTTCCAAATAGCGACCAGTAATATTGTTCAAAACAGCACCAAACTTCATCAGTAGCTTGCTCAGGGTCCCTACACAACGAAGCATCAACGACCTAGTTAGCGAACCCGGAGTTTCACAGAAGACTTTTAAGAACACTTACCAAAATTACTCCCTACCAGCTCCTCTCGAAGGAAAGTCCGTACAAGTCGATTATCGAATGCTATGCCAGCCATCACATGTGCATACACACTGTAAGAAAGTGACTTACCAGTGACACAGCAGCCCACCGCAAGCAACAATGACACCACAAATGTGCAGCTACAGGGTCCCACCACCAGGTGACTAGCCCCCCTCTAAGAGGGCCCCACATCTGCCAAACATCTGCAAAAATACAATAGGCCTGTGTGTGTAAGCCTATGGCTAAAATTCTGAAGTGCAAAATAGTTCAGGCTATAGCACAAATATTCCCATCCACAGATAAAAACAATCAAGTCTAAAAATGATTTTCAAAGTGCACCAGATTGATGCATTTAAACGTTAAAATATACAACATTTTCTTACAGGGGAGCATGCCGTCATTGCAGCTCTAGGTCTAATACCCTGGGGCAGTGTCCCCGTTTTAAGTTTACAAAGATAAAAACATTACATGTTTTGGAGGTATTTACGCTTCTGAGCTGAATATGTCCCCGGATTTTGTCTGGTCACATTATCATGAGTGGATCTGTAGACGAGCGAGTAGCTCCTCCTCGAGGTGAAAGGCAATTCCATAACAAAAGCCATTCTTTCACTTCTGAAATAACATTCAATGTTCTGCATGTAGCCTAGACATAATTAGATTTGGTGTATAGATGTAGCATATTAATTTAATACAATTAGGTCGTGCAGACAGTCCGAACTGCACGCTCATGGAGCTGCTTGAGTAGGCTATCTACCCGGGTCAGTCGGATCAGCCGGGCGGGCCGGTTACGTTATGTTGTTATGAGTGCGAGTCAGCCGAATCAGCCGGCTACGTTGTCATGAGTGGATCTTTAGAGGAGCGAGTATAAGTATAGTATAGTATATATACTTTTTTGATCCCGTGAGGGAAATTTGGTCTCTGCCTTTAACCCAATCGGTGAATTAGTGAAACACAAACAGCACACAGTGAACACACAGTGAGGTGAAGCACACACTAAGGCGCTCGGGGAGCAGTGAGGGGTTAGGTGCCTTGCTCAAGGGCACTTCAGCCACGGCCCACTGGTCGGGGCTCGAACCGGCAACCCTCCGGTTACAAGTCCAGAGTGCTAACAATGGGCCACGGAGTAACTCCTTGTCAAGGTGAAAAGCAAATCCACAACAAAAGCCATGCTTTCACTTCTGAAATAACATATGTTCTGCACGCATAGCCTACTTTAAAATGCAATTAGGTCGCGAAGACAGTCCGAAACATTGCAAGCTCTGTATGGAGCTATAGGCTAGCCTACCTGGGTCAGTCGGATCAGCCGGGCGGGCCGGTTACGTTATGTTATGAGTGCGAGTCAGCCGAATCAGCCGGCTACGTTGTCATGAGTGGATCTGTAGACGAGCGACGAGCGAGTAGCCTAGTTTCTACTCGTGTCAAGGTGATAATAATAATAGGCCTAATGAGAATAGTAGTAGTAGTAATAATAATAATTTATTTATTGCAGGGCATTTCTACATTCCTGTTTCTATGTCTACATTGAAAGTCAATTGCTTAGGCTACACTAGATTAAGACAATAAATAAACAGTCTAGCTCAAACTGCTTTCTTTCCCGTGAGTGGGTGGAGGTTTTGATGCTATTATACACAATATATACAAATAATTAATTAGGCCTATTATAATATAGGCTACCCTCTATGTCAATAAGATCAATTAATTCAAATAGGTTTCTTTAGACTTACTTGACAACATGTTTTCAGGTAGTGTCATAAAGCCCTTCCCCCTTCTCTTTTGTAATATATCTGGCTGTTTGACCCTCTGCCCTGTGGCTGCACGGAAAGCTACATGAGTGAAGTTGCCTCGGTAATGTACTTGACCGGCCCCCTTGATCCCTTACCCCAGTAACAGGCTTATCTGATTGGGAGGTAAGGGGGTAGTCCCCATCCCCCACCTATTGTCCCCAACCCCCAAGTCCAAAAACACCTCAAAGAGAAGTGACAAGAAAAGTGAGAGTGATGTCAAGACAATTTGGAGGTTAATTTCAATAAGTTTCTGAACATGAGCACCAGAAAGATGAAATGTGTGGATGCACTTCGACCAGGAGAGCAAAACTCTAAAGGCTAAATGCAAGTACTGCAAAAACCTGGTTTCAAATCATGGAGGATCCACATCCAACATGAGAAGGCACTTAAAAATGAAGCACCCCACTGCACTGCTTGAAGTAGGACTGAATTTCCTTGCGATTTAGCAATACTGACTCAAGTGACTCGTTCAACCCGGATCAATTTAGTGAGTGACTCAGAATAACTCGAATCCTTAAAAAGAATCGAGTTTGACAGGCCTAATGGGAGGGCACTGAGTCAAATTGAACGATTTTTCAGTTGGTCCCCCCAGTATTGCGCAGACTCGCACTTAACTTTGTGACGTTAGCCATCAAACTGAATCTTGTAACTCATATGATAGATACACAGAAATTCTTCTTAGACTTCCTTTGCCTTCAAAGTCATCAAAGTTAAACATTTATTTATGTATTATTATTAATATCATCCTCACAAGTGATATCAAGTCGTGTTAATGTTGAAACTACCACACATGATCATCTTCAACAGTCATGGTAAAACAAAACAAAAAAGTTATAGCCTTGAAGCTATCTACTTTCCACTTTTCTGACCTACGGTCAATCCATCGAAAACCTCTGAAATGATTATCGTTAGACTACCTAACGGTAAAACCAGGGTCGGACTGGGAACAAAATTCGGCCCTGGCAATTCCCCCCCCCCCACACACACACACACACACACACAAGCCCACCGATACCAAAATCCCCCCCTGATTCCCCCCCCATAAATAACAAACACACAGTATCATGCTGTAGCAACACTTCATAAACTGAACCCAAACATTTAGATTTGGACCTATAGGTTATTATATAATCAGTATCGTAATTTCTGTCAACTATGACAATCTCCATGCATGTTCAGTAGCCTATATTTTTCATTTAGTCAAGCAGTGACATGTGGTTTAATCAGTGTTGGGCAAGTTACTTCAAAATCGTAATATATTATGTATTACTTATTACTGTCATTTCAAAGTAATTCATTACATTATATCAGAGACGGTTGATAAAGTATATTAAGGATCTTTGATTATATTATTACTGTCTCTGAATTGTAAGGCATTACACTACTATTGTATTACTTTTAAGTTACTTTTACCAAAATATCTGGAAATATGGATTTGGAATTCTAAATGCAGTTTATTATGCTCAATGCAGCTCATTGCACTTCTAATGGAGGGTGATGTGGTACAACATAATGACTGTCTAGGCTTAAGGCTAACAACAGTAGAATGCAATAGGTGCAGTGATGGCTCATGATGCAATACAAGGAACAATCATAGCCAGAATTTAGTTTAAAGAAGACCAAAGGTCAAAGTCTGGTCAATTGTGATAGAAATGCTGTAACTTTAGGCTTAGGCCTACTCATTAAAATCAACAGAGAGCCCACTACCTGTAACCTGACCCTAGCCAGATGAATGTCGTTCCGCTTAGCTCCGCCTAGCTTCACTCACATCCATCTGGGACCTCTTCCATTGAGAGTGATTTCTCCAACCAACTTTATGGTTTAGCCAATCAGGACACAGGGCGGGAGTTTCATAGATGTGACATAGCGTAGAAGCGACTGTGAGTCTGTTATTAGCGTCACGGGTTGGCTTCGATGTGAGTGGTTGAAGTAGCACGTCAATAGATGACGGACAAGTGGCTTATTCAATCATATGCAAGCATTTTTTGATTAGGCCCAGCCTTCTGAAGCAACACTTCAATGGATCGGTTACAGATGGATGAGTGGAGCTAGGCGGAGCGAAATTCATCTGGCTATTGCCAGGTTACACTACCTGTAGATTGTAACCCAAAATTTAAAGACATGTCAAGATAGGCTACACAGTGCAGCCATAGTTCAAATTACAGGGGGTACTGGGGGGTACTATACCCCCCAATGAAGACCCAGTACCCCCCAAAGAGACAGAAATATCAGTTTTGGGGGGGGTCAGATAATTTTTCTGATATTGTGAAAAAATATCATTACAGTTGACTACAATACAAGTCAACTCCTATTTTCACTAGGAAAAAAATAGTGTAAAGCGATTTCAGACACCCCTATAATGGACCGTACCATTTATAACCACCGTGGCGCTAGAAGCAACGGAGATAGAGACTATGGATAGAGAACGACTTTAACTTCTCAAACAAGTGTCAACTTTGAATGACAAAACGCTAGGTAGATTCCTCCAGTAGCCTAGCCTAAATTCGGTTTGCTGCTGACATGCATGGGTAAATGTAAGTTGCTAGCAGACGTCTAGTTTGTTGAAAATGTGCTATTTTACAACCTTCATGTATTAACGTGTTTTGTTCTTTTATAGCTCATGTCACATCTTCATACATTTAATTACCGGCTGCTTACCTGCTACTTAGGCCTATCCACTGAGGCTAGTAAAGTGGACCTTGGTTAGTCACCAAGGTTAGTTAGCAAGAATCTCTATTTAAATAATTATATTACATTGTTGTGAGATAAAATTGATTGTCATTTCCAAGGAGATGAACTCCAGTCCATAGCCTAGGTGTCCATTCTCATTTTATCTTGAATAAATGATTGTGCCCTTTTGAAATTAGTTTGGCACTGATCCTGTGTTGTTTTTATATTATGCACAAGAGGGTCTGATGTAGCTAAGCCTACATAACATCAGTGAAACCTGTGGAAACATAAAAAGAGGCTTGGGGGTGGGTGTTGTTGTGAGGTTGTTGATATGTGTCATAGTTTTGTCCTATTAATAACACAGATTGTGGGATCAATGTGAGGGCTTAGTGAGATGTATGAATTTTAATGAGTTACATTTACTCATATGGTGAAAATAAAAAGTACAAATACACTTTATTTATTTATTGACTGATCTTTTGAACTTTCAATTCCACGGATGTTCGCTGTAAACTTTGGGATGCAAGGCTTTAGGAAAAACTCATTCAATTATGTTTTTATTTTTTATTTTTTATTGGTAATTTAAGTACAATAAGATGGGTCAAAACAATCCATGAGGAATCCATCTATGTACAGGATCAGGCGTAATTTAAAAGGAGGAAGCAAAGAGAAAAAAAAACAAAAACAAAATCAAAACAGAAAAAAAACAAAATACAACAGAAAAAAAACATAACTAGGGCTTAGTCACTGACAACAGCAGGGTTATCCTCCAGCCGCTAGGTGGCGAAGTATCAGCGCAACATCCATCTCCAACGATGCCAACTGGATAACCCCTACTGACTGCGATTCAATGAATGACGTGGATATTGGGCTTTGCAATGTCCGTGTAGTAGCGACTCTGTGATTCAGCTTCTAGTATTTTTACGCTAATAACTATTATTTAGGTAATCGGTCTCACCAGTAAGCTGCGGACAGTGAAGGAGGTAGCCTAGGCAATCGCAACATACATTTAGCGCAACTAGAATTTGCCACCAGAAACTCTAAATAAGAACCTAGGAGCTGTATGCGTGTTTTTCGTAGCTAGCGACAGCTAGAGTAACTAACTAGCTAGCAGCCTACTGCAATCTTGGTTTCAAAATTCATTTTCATAGCGGACCTGAACAATGCTCAGACTTTTGTGGATTGACAGTCTTTACATCTGATCGCACTTCACATTTCTAACTTACTTAACATCAGAGCTTTACGAACTATCCAGAAGGTGACGCTGACTACTGCAACTTCACAAAATGAGAGCGAAAGCAAAGTTTGAAAATATTCGGGACAAAATTGATGGCAATGAGGTAGACCTCAGTCTTTGCAACCTCACGGATGTCCCCGTCAGAGAGCTGGTGAGTATGTATTTTGTGTTTTGTGTAAGCGAGCCTCTGATCTGATTAAAAGAAACAGTCTTGTGGAAGTTGCCGCTAGTTAGAACTGTTTTGATGAGATTTGAGATTAGTACAGATTTGATTAGAGTTACATCTGATCTCTACTTCTTATGTGTGTGCGTGTGTGTCAGTCAGCAGTTCTGTTCACTGATTGTGTATTGACAGTAAATGTGTGCTCTTGCTTTAATGTCACACAGGCGGCTTATCCCAAAGCCACAAAACTGGATCTCTCCTGCAACAATCTGATCACACTCCCAGTGAGTAGGCCTCCACTGCCTTCCTTTAATGTACATTGCCCTTTTTATGCAGAATTCCCTCTTGTTCTACCTAGCCCTGTGTGTGTGTGTGTGTTAAACCCTATTTCTAGATTGTAGAGTGCCCTGGTTGTGTGTCTGTGTGGTGACGTTGTCTCTTATCTGTTCCCCCAGCCCGAGTTCTGTGGTCTGACTCATCTGGTGCGGATCGACCTAAGTAAGAACCAGCTGACGAGCCTCCCTGAAGACCTTGGCCTCCTCAGTAGCCTGAACCACCTGGACCTCTTCCAGAACAAACTACAGACACTCCCTGTTAGCTTCTCACAGCTCAGGGTGAGAGACAAACACACACATACAACAGAACCCTCCCTGTGATGATCTAACAGAATACAGAAACAAAAGAACCCTGCTCTACTAGAACATAAACACACTCCTGATAATGACCTTCTCGTGCAGAGAGAGCGAGGTAACCTCCTGGTAGTGGTTTACCTGAACACACAAACAGTGTTCATAGCCTTTTCTCTGTCACCTACTATAGAATACAAGAACAGATGAATGCTTCTGATAATGACCTCCACACACACACTCACATGCACTTGAATATGCATACAATCACTCATACACACATGTGCGCGTTCAACACACAGTCTTGCATATGTGTTCATGTAAGTGAGCACATACATAAACACACACGCTGATGCATAGGATAAACACACGTCTAATCATTGACTGGGATCATTATTCCTCCTGTGTGTGTGTGTGTAGAGTCTGAAATGGCTGGACCTAAAGGATAACCCTCTTGAGGCAACTCTGGCCAAAGCTGCTGGTGACTGTCTGGATGACAAGCAGTGCAGGCAATGTGCTGTCAAGGTGAGTAACACACACACACATACAGTACAGAGGCAGACACACAAGTATATTCTCATAATGTTGTATTTATGAGGAACCTGAGTATCACTGAGTCCTTTTCATCAGTAATCAGTAATCTATGTGTGTGTGTGTGTGTGTGTGTGTGTGTGTGTAGGTACTGCAGCACATGAGGGTCCTTCAGGAGGAGGCGGATAGGTTGAGAGAGAAGCATCTGCTCAGACAGAGAGGTGAGTAGTATCTCCAATCTCAGCCACTAGAGGGCACCAGCACAATGAGTTTAATGTGGGTTCTTGTTATTGTGTGTAATGTGTCTTGTTTAGGGATGTGAATCTCTCATGTAAAAGATGATACGATTCGCATCTAGATACATGGGCACGATTCGATACAAGAAAAGATACATGTTCATAAAAAAACGATTCAGTACGATTCCATGCGATGCGATTCGATGCAGTTCAAGAATGGAAAGCATTCTGAAAGATTTTTTATCATTTGCTCAAGGTGCACATTAATTTTATATTATTAGTCATCATGGTCATGGTTGTCAATTAGGCAAAAAAAATGTGTGAATTTGATTATCTAAACAGGTTTGTTTCATATACTGTATTGAAATGAAAAAAAGAATAGTCTACATTTCAGTCAAACACAGCAGCCAAATACAACATTTTTTTTTATAGACTTTATAGATTTTATAGTTATATCTGGTTGTTTTCATGGAGCTGTAGCCTTGTTGAGGTTAGACAATACCGAAATAAAATAAAACAGTGCTTAAGACACTCTTGGCCTTTTCTCATATAGCCTACAAGAATAAAATAGGCCTACATATCAATGAACTCTGGGTTTATTTTGTTCCAACGGTAGACCTAATGCAGAAACCTATAATGCCACAAGTCTGAGTGAATATAAGCAAAATAATTGGCTAATAATTTGTGCATCGTTTTAGCAAGGGCCAAATTATTATTGAACATTAAGGAAATCCCTTCATCAAACGTAAGGCTATACTCTACAGACTATCGTTGCTGTTTAGTGTTTAATTTCGCGCTGGATTTTGAAAAACAAAAGAGTAAAAACTGTAAAACAAACGACCGAGTGCGAGTTGTCACGTGCTTAAGTTGCAGTAGATGTATGGGTAATGAGGTCATTTGACAACTTTGGGCAATGAATGTAGCCAAAAACGAACTGCATTACCCACAATTCCGTCCCACGTATAGTTTCAAAACCGGATGTGGGATGAACGCGCTGCTTGGAACGTAAATGAGAGTCTGAGCGAGCAGAAAAGATTGTGAACCGATTCGTAACAAGTAAATCGATATATCGACCGGTTCATTTCAGTTTTATTCCAATACGGGGCTTCACGTATCGATGTAGCCGTATCTTACACGTTAAAAACGGATACCGATACGTATCAGTTAATCTTTACACCCCTAGTCTTGTTGTTTCATGTTGTTATTAATGTGTGTTATTGTTAGTGTGTGTAATGTGTGTTGTTGTTTCATGTTGTTATTGTGTGTAATGTGTGTTATTGTTAGTGTGTGTAATGTGTGTTGTTGTTTCATGTTGTTATTGTGTGTAATGTGTGTTATTGTTAGTGTGTGTTATTGTTAATGTGTGTTGTTGTTTCATGTTATTGTGTGTAATGTGTTTTATTGTTAGTATGTGTTATTTGTAAGTATGTGTGTTACAGAGAGGTTACACCAGGCACGTAACTGAAGCGGTCCGTTTGCGTTTAATTAGCTATAGCCACTATAATCAGTAGAACTGGCTACACCAGACGTGATAGTGGCATGTACCGGTATATGTTAGAAAAAAATTAGACCAGTCTTCTGAAAACAATTTTTACGCTACGTGATCGGAGCGCTTCAGTTGCACACTTGATTTAGCTTCCCTGTTAATGTGTGTTATTGTTAGTGTGTGTGTTATTGTTAGTGTAGTTGTTGTGTGTAATATGTGTTGTGTGTAATATGTGTTGTGTGTAATATGTGTTATTGTGTGTTATTGTTAGTGTGTGTGTGTGTGTAATGTGTTATTGTGTGTAACGTGTGTTCCTGCTGTTGTCCAGAGCTGGAGCTGAAGCGTGAGGCCAAGCAGAGGGAGCGGGAGGCGAAGGAGAAGGAGGTGCGGAAGCGAGAGAAGGCGGAAGAGAAGGAGAGGAAGAGGAAGGAGTACGAGGCCCAGCAGGCCGCTCTGGCCGCCCAGGAGCAGCAGAAGAAGAAGAGGGAAGAGAAGAAGAAGAGAGCCGCAGCCGCCGCAGGTGAGTTGGCGGGGCGGGGCGGGGTGGACACACCTGGGGGGAAAACACACCTGGGGGGGCTCCAGGAGTCAGTCAGAGCCAGACGTGTATGTGGAAAATCATGCAGGGTGCTAGTCAGGGGCAGAAAGGCCTTAATGTCCCAGTCGATGTAAAATTCATGGGATAAATTGATATAACATCATTGCAGGTCACAGGGATTTTGACTAACCAGGGGGGTATTCCAAGTTCGTGGTTTATCGGTAAACCTCCTACAACAAGAGCCCTATGGCATTGTTTTGTTAGGATAATGAAGCCATACAGCTCTTCTATTGGGAGGTTTACCACTTTCTATGAGTTAACTTACCCAGGTTTGTTACTAAACCACATACTTGGAATACCCCCCAGGGAAATATATTTGGAACACTACAGCATCCTGCATTTAATGTTAGCTTAACATGGCCCCAGTTGTGGCATCTGCACCGTACGCCGGCGACCCGGGTTCGATTCCCGCCCTGTGGTCCTTTCTGGATCCCACCCGGACTCTCTCTCCCACTCACTTCCTGTCATTCTCCACTATCCTATCAAATTAAAGGCATAAAAAGCCCAAAAATATATATATAAAAAAAAAAATGTTAGCTTAACATTATGTTCAGCTGAAGATACAAATAAATATGAGTCATATGAAGTCCAGTGTGCTCTGCCCAGCATTGACATATGCTTCCTGTCCTGTTTTGATTGACAGATAAGAAGAAGGTGGAGTCTGTGGTGGTGGTGCGTTCTCATTGGTCAGTGTCGTCCATGCTGTTCCGGTTCCTGCTCCTGCTGCTGCTGGGAGTGGGCAGCTCGGTGGCGGTGTGTCACCTGACCGCGCTCCGCGACGAGGAGGTGTGCGCGCCGCTCCGGATGCTCCTGCAGGGGGCGCTACAGTGGGCTGAGGGCCAGGAGCTACTGCAGCCCATCCTACAGAAAATCTCGGCCCTCACTGCCTCCAGCCCAGCCCTCTGACCGCATCCCCCGACATCCACCACACACCCACTGGGCTCAGAGAGTAGCCAGCCCCTCTTCCTCCTCAATCTAATAAGGTACTTGTGTGGGTATCATCCGTATCAGGTTATCATCCGGCACAGATGATGCCCACACTTGCATGCTGCTCAGACAAACCCTAACATTTAAAAGTTGGGCGGTGTTGGTTGCAGTCTAGAATGTTCTGATGACCAACTGATGAACAGCAACCAAATCCAAACAAACACTAAACAGTTGGGTCAGTGTGCGCAGTCAGTCTGATGGTGTGTGTTGGTGTTTGTTAGATGAAGTTGTCCAAGTTTGACATGTCCAAAAGGCAGTCTTGTCAATCACTGTCTGGTCAGAGTGGACATAGCAGTAGGTGTTCTGAACATTCAAAAGACCGCTACCAACAACTTCCAACTTTAGAATGTTTGGGGTTCGTTGTCTGAGTAGTTGCCAAGCACCTTAACACCCCCTTGTGACATCAACAGCATCTCTCTGCAGCCATGCCCTCCCTATGCTCACCCATCTCCGAGAGACCAGCAAACCCCTCCTCCAGCCTTTGGCCCCAGCTAGTGACATCACATCCTGTCAGTCATACACATTTCAACATGCCCTCGCCATAGGACATCCCAAGCCTCTGATCCCTCCCTCCGGCTGTCACTCAAAGGGCTCAGTCTGAGCCTGGCTAATCAGATTGGGGGCTTGGCTCAGTGGACGTGGCAAATTCTAGAAAGGTGTGGTTGTCAGGGAAAGAGGTGTTGCCATCAGCATAAATTCCTATGGAATTGTCTCTGCTGGTTCTTCCTCGTTCTGGTTTTAACCAATCACAGTGAACTTTTGCTGACACACGCTTCTAGCTTAGCAGTCTCAGGGGGCCAAGCCCTGCTGCCACTTCTGAAGTGCCACTATCAGTAACTGCCAATCAGAAACATTGCCGCCCAGTCACGTACCAACGTCAACTGTCCGTGGCTGTGACTGCTACTGCTGCTTCTGCCTTTAACTGTGCTAAAAGTCCTCAGGGCGGTCCTACTGTACATCTCACGCTGATGTGTGTGTCTGTGTGTGTCTGTGTCTGTCTTGCCTGTAACTGTGCTAACAGTCCTCAGGGCTGTCTCACATCTCACGTTAATGAGTGTGTGTGCGCGCGCATGCATGCCTGTAACTGGTATCAGTCTTAACTTCAGTCTGATATGCTATACTATTAAGTGTGTGTGTGTGTGTGTGTGTGTGTGTGTGTGTGTGTGTCAGTCAAACTGACTGGGGACTGCAGCTTGAGTAAAAAGGTGAACCTGCACTTGTGTCTGAATGTTTCATTTTTACATGAACACACATGCTCGTTATGAATCAGTGCTCAATAAATGCCTGACAGAATGGGAACTTTCTAGAAAGAGCCAAAGTTTGTGTTCTGTTGTTGACATTTAAGACTATATGACATCAGGGGCCTATTGCACAAAACTAGGATAAGGGATTAAGCTGTGATATCTTGGTTATCCTGGCTCAATTTATCTGTGATCCAGTTGCACAAAAGCGGGATAGGGGGTAGCAGGATATGTTATTGTATAAGTTACCATGGCGATTTATTCTGTGGAGCTAGCCTGCTCCAGACCAGGCTAGCTCCACAGAATAAATCGCCATGGTAACTTATACCATAACATATCCTGCTACCCCCTATCCCGCTTTTTTCAGCGAAGTTCCAGGATCTATTTAATGTCATCCCTCATCTCAATCAGCAGTCACCACAAACGGAAACCAATAGTTATTCCACTGCCCACTACACATCATCACGTATACTTAGACCCACTGTTATTATTTAGACGTTTGTGATCATTAATTAACTTAAATTACATACTCACCATTCCCGACCTGTCATGCGACAATGTGACGTCACGGGAGTTGCCTAACCATTTTGCGCATGGTGGTCGTGGCACTAATTGCAATATTCTCCTAAACAGAGGTGTTGCTGTTGCGTAAAGGCTATCGCTACCTACTTCACACCGTAGAAGAAGCAATGAAGCCGCTCTAGTTGCCATGGTGAATCAGTGAATCTGTGATCGGTGGCGGGGTCTATTTGAGGGAGCCGTGAGCGCGCACTTATCCAGGATAGGTTTCACCTGGCTTGATGAATCCGTGTCTGCTCATCCTGGCTTGCTCGTTGTGCAACCAATTAAGCCTGTACGCTCTTGTTTTGGATTCACTGAGCGCAGCTCAGTAACTTATCCCGGATGTCTTAATTCTGCTTTTGTGCAATAGGCCCCAGATTATTTATACACCAATCCGCCGCGAACTTTATGGGCGCTGCCATCTTGCCTGCCGCCATTACTGCGTGCCTGCGGAGTGTGACGATGTGACACTTGCCGGTGCCTTCTAATGGCTTTTCAATGAAAGCATCCTGTCAGAGAATATCAAATAGGAGATCCTGCTCATGAAAAAATGTCAGGTGAAAGGGAACTTTGGGTAGATGATGTCAGGCAGTGGCCAAAACTTACCAATGAAGGTAATTTATTGACAACATAATGTATTAAGACGTGTATTAATTAATGACAACAATGAGCCGAATGCTATCATTAGTAGCTGTGTTGCTAATATGTTCACAAGCTTCAGAAGTTGCAAATAACTATTAGCCACGACCACTTGTAGCAGTAAAATACATGTTCTTACAGGTATTCAGGATTATTTTATTAATCGTATGTATTTCATCCACTTTTAACGCACATCTTGGTCCTCCACTCCACAAGGAACTCTGTGTAATCCATAAGCCTGTAAACATGGGCACTCAATGTGCAACAAAGGTTTGTGAATTTCACAAACGGTTTAATTCTAGGTCTGTATCCTACTGTTGTTAAAACAGCCAACCACACAACACGCTTTTCCCGGCATCACTGGACAGCATACGTACTAAATAAAAATTAAGAAAAAGAAGATTTCGCATCTACAGCTAACGTCTGCTACAGCCGCCTACAGGACCAACACATTACTTCGCTACTTCCTTAGCAGCAAGGCAACGCAGTAATGGCGGCGCTGCTTTACTTCCGTGTTTTGCCGGATTTGTGTATATGAATGATATTAGTCAGGGTTCCCATGGGTCCTCTCAGAATCTTTGAAACTAGGAACAAGGCTTTGAAAATAGACATAAATAAGCATGGGTTATTGGAAATGCTTGAGTTTATATATTTTGTGCTGCAAAAGGCCACATACTGTACCATCACTGTTTGTCAGTACAACTGAGAAGTGTAATACACTCAAGTACCTCTTTATTTGTAATCAGAGCCTCTGTCTTTATTTGTAGTCATAGCATTTGTCTCTATTTGTAGTCAGGGCTTCTGTAAATCTTGAAAGTTCTCAAATACATTTTCAGTGTTGTAACAGCAATTAACCATTATCTCAAACACTATTGTGTATCCTTATTGGGCCTGGAGAGTGACTTTGAATGTTTAAAGGTGTGGGAACCCTTTTTATTGAAGGTGCCATAAAAGTACATTTTAAATGTAATATTTGTTACATTTGTATTCCAAATGGATTCTGTGGCTTACAGAACAGGTACGAACATCACTGACCCCAGAATTAATAATACACAGCAACAGTTTATGAAATGCCACAGAGACATAATTTTATAGGGGATCCATATAGCAATCTCAGCCATTGGGTGCGTTCGTCTTAATATATTGTATGAAGTCCAGCATGCATTGCTTTAAGCCAGAGCTGTAAGCGGTTACCTTAAGACAAACGCACCCTTTGCTTCAGTTCCAGTCAAATTCCTTCCTGGTCAGAAAAGGACACAGATCCTGTCCACCAATCCGATAGCCTGCAGTGTGCCATGTGTGGGCACCAGATGGCTTTGCACAGGATGCTCCAAATCAAGAATAATTGAACAAGCCCCCTGGAGAGATGATTGGTCACACCAGATCATGTGACCTCTATGAAGATGATGATTGGTCAATCCCTGAACATGTGAGTCCTGGCTAGGGGCGTGGCTCAGTGCCGGCTCTCCCGAGCCTTCCTGTAGTCATGCTCCTGCATGAAGTCCGAGTTGCATAGCAACAGTGAGTGTGCCGCTTCATCAACATTCATGCCCAGGGTCATCTCACCGAACACTTCACTGACCGAGAGCTGGGACAAACACACACACCAGAACACCAAACACTTGAGAGATCTGGGACAAACACACACACTTAAACACAACCTTCACAACATGATTATCATCAATGATGATATACTGTATATATCCAGTACAACCAGTCCTTCACTTAGTCCTCGGGGTTGGACACTACAGTTAATAAATGATCTGTGGTTGCTTGGGTTTTACTCTACCGTATCAACAATGTAATAAATGACGATAAGTGTCAGTCAAACTAACCAGAAAACCTAAGGCAGGACTGTGTGGGGCTTACCTCTCCAAAGCCCAGCTTTTTGAACAAGGCGATGCTCACTGTGTTATTCAAGGCAATTTTGGCCTCAAACTTCCTGACGCCCAGTCTGTTGACCGCTGCAGAGAGCAAGAGATTCCAGTGAAGGGCCCACACATGAAGTAGCTAATGCATGCGAGTTCAGTTATTACACATACCGTAGCACAACATCATCTGCGTCACTTCCTTTCCAAGTCCTCTTCCTCTGTAGCCGGGCTCTAGGCAGAGAGACAGGGAGGTGGTGAAAGAGGAGTTGCGACATGAGAAAAAATCACAGTTGGTGATTGTGTGTGTGTGTGTGTGTGTTGGTTAATCACCCGCAATCATGACCTCCACCTCTGCCAGTGAGTGGTCATCAGGGTCCGTCAGGAAAATGTTGACGTCTCCCACCATGCACTGCTCCTCTGGGACGGAGGGCTCTGCCCACTTCTGCTTATCCAGTATGATGAAGGTGCATTCTGGGAACCAGGGAAAGGAGAGTATGACCAATCAGAGAGAAAATCAGGACATTGATTCTAAGGTAAGATGGTCTATGGTAAGATTAAGATAATATGTGTGACTTCAACCCAAACCCTTAATCATTCCTGATACCATAAATGGAATCTTGTATAGTTTTATGCCAGTGTCGGGAGCAATTTAATGGTTGGTTACCACATAATCAAATTAAAGTAAAATGGTAAAAATAAGGTTGAGGTAAAGGTGTTTAAAATTAAGGTAAAAATATCAACAGCATATCAACAGCACCTCATTCACACTAAGCGGTGATTGGTATGAGACATGCGGGATGTTACGATGGATTTTCAAAATGTTTCCTGTGATATGTACACAAATTACACATTAGCCTGGCCTAATCATTAGGAAGCCAGCATATTCAGTTTCTTGAAACTGCAATTAGGCTATTCAGGGAACAGACGACATGCATAGTGTCATAAAATATCCATCATCAGAGGACGGGGAAGGAGGATGACGGCGGCTTACTGTCATCGTCCTCTCTCCAGCTGCACTGCATCTCAAACTCCTGTTCCAGCGACAGCGGCTCCGACGCGGTCAACTTCTGCAGCTCCTCCGAGCTCATCCATTCGTGGTACCTGACCGGACACACACAAATACACACATAGCTACTCAAAACACACAAGCGAACGGTCTGGACCATCCGGAACAGCCTACTAATGTTAACTTACCTAGGTACGTGGTCTGAGTTGTAAGGTACCAGAACAATGTTCTTTCCCTCCAGCAAAGTGTTTTCATTTATCCTCATAGCTATAAAGCGTGTCAACCAGCTAGTGCTGGTTTAAAAGGAGCCCGTGATTTACCGTAAACAAATACAAAAATGTCAATGAGGTATAGTCCTAATAGACTAGATAAGATAACGGAAAAGTGATTTCTCTGTGTGCAATGTATTGTGATTCATTCCGGTTTCATTCCTGGCAAGTCAGGAAACACAGGAAATGTTACGTTAGTCTTCCGTGTTACAATATTTCAAAATAAAAGTCTCAATGACATTTGTCATAATTTCAAAACAAAGGCATAGGTCAGACCAGAGCCATTCTACCGCTCTGGGTCAGACTAGGCATAGGTCAGACATAGGCTAAACAAATGCTGTTTAAGACTAGGCCTACACACATGTGACAGTGAAAGGAAATGGATGGTGTGCTTTTTTATTTTATTTAGGTCAGACATAGGCTAAACAAATGCTGTTTGTGACAGTGAAAGGAATGGATGGTGTGTTTTTTTATTTTTCAAATTAATCTCTCAAACTAGGGTTTGTGTGAAACGCAGATGGACTTGTCAGTAACACCTCTTACCACCTTTTACTTTTTGTCCATTTTTTTCTTTTTCATTTTGAAAGAACAACCATAGATAATGGAATGGATAGTCGTTGAGTGACTGGTTGATATGTGGACAATACAGTTTTTAGCAGTCAATGTTTTGGACTTGATAGTGAAATGTCAGCCAAGAGTGGAGTTATAGGCTACACAGTAACCAAAACTGATCATGTGAGTCTGATATATTCAATCTCTGTTGCACTTGATTTACATACATTCTAAAGGATTCTAAAGAATAGTACAGTAATGTCCAGTTTATCAGTTCAATTGATTCCCTCAGTAGTCAGAACATAATTATAATTCAGCCTAGAGCATTCTGGATTAACCTTTTTGCACCAGCAGGTGGCAGGCACAACCCATTATTCATCAGCCTCAGCATCAATGTTTGATTAAGAACAACACCAATCAGAACATTTGGCACGGATCTAAAAGTATAAATATAGTTTAGATATGAGTAGACACACACCAGTACTGTCCATTGGTTTTCAAATAATAACGTGCCAGAGCTAATAATGCTATGAATTGTGGTAATTGTGGTAATAGTGGCCAGATTTAGCCTACAGCCGAACAGGTTGATAAAATTGTAGCCTATGTTTTTTGTGTCAGTGGTTCTTTGAGACAGCTCCGATGCGGAAAGTGTTCTTTGGAATTGGATTTTTTTTTTGTGTGTGAACATTTGTTGCAGATACGATTTAGATATACTGTCATTGTTTGCTTTGAAAGTACTGCATGTTATTTGTTCCTCTTTGTGTTTATTTGCAGTGTACATATGACCCCACCGGTGCATGGATGATAACATGTGATTGAAGAGGTGTCAGGGGAATTAGTCTGTACCGGTAGTTCTACTGCTCTGCAAGGCATGCCACCATGAATTAGATCTACTGAGGTATGCTTTTATCGGGGTCAGCCCTATGTTCCCACAGCCCAATGGTCCAACAGCTCTATGTTCCCATATTTATAAGATTTTTTTTTTTCACTGAAAATTAGGCCCTAGGTTCCCACAGCCCTATGTTCCCACATTTCTAAGATTTTTCTCAAAATTCTCTATGTTTCTCTATGTTCCTACAGTTCCCACATTTCTAAGATTTTTCTCAAAATAAAACCCTATGTTCCTAGCCTGACGAGCCAGACCCACATCAAGATGTAGGATCTAGGAACTTACCATTGGCACTGGCACTGCTAAATCCGAGGGGCAGGATAAATAGTTGTCTTTCAAATTTCCTCTGTACACAATAGGATAGCGCCACAACTCATGAGTCCCATGCATTTTCCCACCAGCGGAGCTAGTTGGCTAGTTAATCAAACTTTTGCCAATTTAAAAAGAAACTTAAAAGAAAATTCCGGTTTTTATCACTTTTAAAGCCCTTTTCTGGTTTGTTTTGGATGAACTAGAGTGGTGGACACCGAAATTTTGACGATTGGTCCTGTCTCGACTTTTCTGACTCGTTTTGAATCGCCTTTGACTTCTCAGGGTGGCTGGCAATGGGCATACTGTAGTAGGCTACTCAAACAAGTCCTAAAACAACCCTTAACGTCCGTTTTCAAAACTGTGCAACTCACCGAGTGGTTAGTGGTGTTCGTTGATTATTAAAATCAAATATATCGGCGCAATGTATGATTTCCAGCCGTCTTATTTGCTATTGTGGAACTATTTTTTCAGACACCTCACAACCGCGTATAAACTTCCGCTCAATTGTGAGCCTGAAGCATAGACGGTGGCGCAGTAATATCAATGTGCAATGAGTCTTCCAACAGAAATCAATGGGATTTTACAAAATGCCAAATAAAAGACGACAGAATTTCGCTACGCTACTTGTTTTGGAACATCAATGAACACCACTAACCACTCGGTGAGTTGCACAGTTTTGAAAACGAATGTTAAGGGTTGTTTTAGGACATGTTGGAGTAGCCTACTACAGTATGCCCATTGCCAGCCACCCTGAGAAGTCAAAGGCGATTCAAAACGAGTCAGAAAAGTCGAGACAGGACCAATCGTCAAAATTTCGGTGTCCACCACTTCATCGAAAACAAACCAGAAAAGGGCCTTAAAGTAGCCTAGGCTATCCATCGACTGGTCTGCCTTGTGTCAGTGTTCATCAACTTGGCTATGGCCGAGAAGCGATCAATCCACCTGCTGGTCAAAACTACTCACATCCTCCTTTATGTTTAAGTTTGAAAACGACTCCATTCATTCACACACATACACACACGCCCATCACACACCCTGTGCTGACGGATAGAGTGGCAGGGCTCCGTGCTGCGAGTATGGTGGTGCCTGCAACACACACACATACACACACGCTCATGTGACACCACATCTCATTCTGAAACATGGAGTCTCACATGCGACTGGCGCTCACACACACGCCCACCGGAGCCAGGAGAGCGAGGAATGAGACGAGAGGAGGGCAGCGGAGGGAAAGAAAAGATGAATTCTTTAAGCACAGGGGAATTCTTTCACAGAGTGATTACTTTTTTAATTAGTGTGATTAATATTCCAGAGTAGAATGGCTGGCTCTGGGTGTCCATGCCGTGGGACAAGGTGACAGGATCAGGAGAGAGGTAAACGGGGGAGATTAAGAGGGTTGACCTCCTCGCTGACCAAGCCACCGGCAGGGATTCCCTAGCTGCTGCACTTGCAACGTGGAGAACATTTCCTGTGGATCTCTAACGTTATTCAGTAGTCCTCTCCCCGTAGGTACAGCCAGGAGGTCAGGAGAGCAGAGCTGCCTCAGCAGGATCCTCTACTGGTGTGCAGGTGTTTCATCAAGCTATGTTTCTAGAGGCATCCACAGTTGTTACACTGGACTCTTCTACCTCAGCCATGGGTCGTGGAAAATGTGTGACTGATCAAGGTCAAGGGAATTGTATGCCGAAGAGAAACCCGGAAAGATTTCATCAGTCAAAGGTCATAAATATGTGACATGGCTGCAGAACTAACCGAACGGCCTCCTCAAACCGAATCCTCTTGCTCCATTATTGCTGTTGCACTTTGACACAGAGTGTCCTCTGAAATGTAGAACGTGTAAGAATAACAAGAAGTTTGGGTGACCACAGAGTCTATTGCTGTAGGCATCTGAGTCAGGATGTACAAATTTAATATCCAGACAGTGTTTGCTTTCCGATAGGCCCCTTTGGATAACCACAGACACTCTACTAGTGTACACATAGATTTAATATTCAGTGTTCATCTCCCTCTCCTATAGGCCCGTTTTGGAAAACCACAGACAATCTACAACTGTGTACGCATAGATTTAATATCCAGACAGTGTTCCCTCTCCTATAGGCCCCTTTGGAAAACAACAGACACTCTACTAGTGTACATGTAGATTTAATTTCCCGACAGTGGTCCCTCTCCTAGAATGCTCTCAGCTATGCGAGGCTTTTCCCCTCCTATTAGACTTTTTTTAAAGAGAATCCTCTTTTACACACACGCGCGAGATGAGATTTGGTTCTTAACTCCAAAGGAGTGCGGTGCAGTCCCATTCAGAGCGCGATGTGAGCGATTACGATTCATCGTTACCTCCTGAGATGGGATTACTATTCATCTTTAGACCCAGAGCCACTCAGCTGAATCACCGGCTTCAAATTGAGGCAAAGTAGCGAGTGTCTCCATCCGCCGCTGTTTGCAAATCAAATGAATTTAAAGGAGAGCAAAGGCAGAACAACGGCATTATTATTCTCTCTTCCTGTTCCTAAAACTCTTTTCATCTCGTTCTGAACCGCTTTTCCCCACTCCCTCTCCTCCTCTTCCTCCTCCTCCTCCTCCCTAGCGAGGCACTCGCTTGTGGAGACCCATTCAGGTTATAATGGAAGCTCTTTATTCCTGGATAATATTCAGTCTCTTTTCACACTGTTTTATGTCAAACAGTAATCCTCTGCTCTTTGCCCCTCACTGCGACTCTCATGTCGAACCCCTGATGTAATTAAGAAGGGAGAGTTTGGTGTGTGTGGAGTTTAGTGTTTAGTGTTAGTTAAGTAATTATGGGAGTTAGCGAGCATGTCGCATCCACAGGCAGATCCGATCATCTCAGTATAAACACAGAGAGAAAAGTTTCTTTATTTGGTCAGAGATGTTTTTGAAGAGTATAATTGTATCTTACTTTAACAAATATAAGTTTCATTAAAACGCTTTCAGTGAGCATAGCCTGGTGAACTATTTTCCAGTTAATGCATGTCAGAGCACTAGATATGAGGATTATTTCCTCGGTTCGCTATCTCACCATCAGTTGTTATTGCATTTTTATCATTAGAATACAATCTGGCTCATGAATTTTTTACAATGCTATTACCTTGTGATTGGCAAGCGGAGGATGAAAAAAGTGGAAGTCCTCTCCAACGACTCCATTGTATAATTCTTCCTCAGACACATTATAGTGGGGAGAAAGCTAGTGCGCCAATAATGCAGATGATAATGAGGGCTATCCTCCAGCTGTGCTGCAGTTTGCTCTGATTTTAATAAGCGAGGTCTAACAAGTGAATTCTACCAAGCCACAATATTGAACCACAGACCGAAACATTCATTAAAGAACCCAAACAACACCCTCAGAATATATTTAATTATTTAGTCCTAATTTGCAAAGACTTAAATGAAGTCATTAAATTTTAAGAGGATTATTACTTTTGTATATGCTGTTGCCATTCCAGTGCCTGTTTCAATATTGTTCTACAACCCCCACAATGCCACCCCTGTGATGCAATTTTAAGATAAATTATCCATAATCCACGAGATATTCCATAAAAAAAATCTCTTGTAGGTTCTATGGAGTTCTTGAAACTCTTCGTACCATCCAACTTGCTGTAGTTGTCAAACTGTGAAAGACCTTTCAGACTTGAATGACAATTTTGCAGGTGCAAGGGTTTTTCATAAACAATGACATCAGATTTACAACAGTGGCAATCTATAACAGTGGCAGTTAACGCTGCCGTGTGTGTGATTCTTGTCTAGAATACCAAATCCTTGTGGCTATCACAGACACACATCTGCTGAGAAGACAGAATACTCTTCTCCAGGAGGGAACCAGCCAGTGAACCAACCACAGAGACTGGTATGAGACCGGCACTTTGTTTAACCCTTAAAGGTGTACCGTCACACCGGTGTGACGGGAATGTTGGGAAATTAACGTTCTAAAGAATATCTGGGTTCATTGAATTCAACAAAGAATTTTAGAACTTTCAATTGTTGAGGAACAGAATCTTATGTTAGAATGTTCAAAAACCTATACCTTTAAAGGAGTGTGTACACTGTAAAAAAAAATGTGCCTCTCCAACATAAAAATTTCTAGTGACCCGTTGCACCTAAAATTTTTAGTTAGCCCAACTTAAGTTGCGGAAACCAACTTTTTTTTGTTGTGCTGACTATCCCTGCATGTAGACTGAACTTAAAATAGAATGTTGTGTCAATTAAATATTCTCTGTTGACCGAACATAGCTTGTTGGGCCAACAAGCAGACTCAACTTGAAATAAAATGTTGTATTAATTAAATATTTCATGTTGGCCAAAATGTCTATTTTTCATTATTTCAAATAAATTACACACTATGTTCTGATAAAGTACATTTTATTTATTTATTTAAATCCATATGAACTCGTCTGTAAGGCTCAAGTGCAATATTACACAAGTATTCAACCAGTGTCCTAGAAACAAGATCTGAGAGTTCAAGAAAGCATGGCATGTCACTCAATAGATGTACTGGAAAAACAAATATCTGCTTTACAAAATGAAACAAAAGTAAAACATGACAGCTTTGCCTGTGAACATCTGATGTAAAATTGGTTCAAAATGATTTGTGACATGTTCCAGAACAGTTACAAAAATCAAACAAAAAAAGTCACTGCCATTTAACAGAAACATTTGCATGAAACCTTTGATACCTCAAAATACCTCAATGACTGGCAATTAACATGTACTGTAATGACCATTACACCTGTAATAACTCTTTCTTCAAGGACTGTATCCTTGCTGTGCACTTTTCCCCAGGTTTAAGAGAATCGTCTGGACTGCCTCGAATGTGTACCTTAAGTCCTTAGGGTACTCCATATTTAGAGCATAAAGCAGACCAAAGAGCATCATGAGGGCATTTGGGAAGTCTCCCAGATTGTCCATGACAACTTCCTCCTCCAGTACTACAGCCACATTGACCACTGTGGGATATGGTCCTGAGTTGGTAGAACTGTCAGTACTTCCAGGATCCCCATGTTCATGGCTTTTGTGTGTGGCCCCAGTGCTTCAGTCAGTATCCTGTGAAAGACAATAAATGGCACTTAGTGTCAGACTGAAAACATGTCTTAAGCAATCATTACTGCATCTCAAACAGTAATACCATAAAGTTTTCAAATGAATTACCTTAATAGTCTTTGAAATTGCAGATGGCTCTCTTAAGTACAGGGGAAGACCATGAAGAACAGCAGACCGTCTATAAGTAGTTAGATCTGTGGTCTGCAAAAAAAAGGTCATCAAAAAGACATTATTAAGTCACCTAATTCACAGAGGTTACACACATCTACTCTACCATGCAACAGTTTAGGATCACTTACTCCTTTCACCATTGGGCTTCATTACAACCAACTTCATGAAATAGCTACCTGAAATGCATTAAGATTACAATCTGTGACGGATTATCAGCTAACAAGTGATAAATACGCAGATCCCTTAAGACTGTTAGAATAACATTCCCAGAGTTAAGTTAGATACTGAGAGTGGTTTTCTAACAGTCCTATAATAGTTCTCAAACAATGCTGTGCACTTGTTGGCTGTTTTTTGTTCAGTCATATTGACCAAAAGCATGTCAGGTGACTTTCATGAGGCTGGTCAAGATGAACCAATGGTGAAATTAGTCAGTTTTGCACAGTAGTGTATGGAGGTGCTGGTCAAATGGAGCTATATGATAGGAGAAAAACAGCTTAATACTACACCAGAATCTTTCTGTGTAATGCATACATGATGTTGTTCACAAGGTCTTGATCAGGGAAGTTGACTGCTTTGACCTGTTTTGTCACCCATACCATCTCGTTCAAACAATAAAATGGCTATAACTTATAAGTATGAAGTATGTGAGGGATTTTTACATGTATTGTAGATCATCAACATCAGGTATACATGGAACCTTTTTTGACACATTCTGATTATATAATGAAATGTTATTGCTCACATAATGAGCAATGGATAAATGTCACAAGACAAAGGTATCAACTCAATTGACAGAGACATTGCAATTAAAATGTGTTGAGTTGAGTGAGATGAGTTTTACAGTAAAGTTTTTGTGGAGCAGTAAGCTGCTCTGAAAGTTGTGTTGTTGCTGCTAAAATCACAGTTGGAGAATGGATGCTCATGGTTTTGCAAATGCCTTTCTAAATGATTCAGAAATTGAGTAAGTGAGCAAATATCTGAGAATTCACATAATTCACACTGAGAACTGGCATGGTCAGTGCATGCGCCTGTCTATTTTAGGATGTGCTCTCCATAAATGGTTTTTTTTAGGCCCCTGTTTTTGTAAAAATACAAATACAGTCTGGATGAATGCAGGGGGAAAAACATTACCTGCTTGCCAATGATGAAGCCTGTAGTGCTTACAGTAAGCAGGATGTCTTGCTGCAGATGTGTAAATTTACAATAGCGGCACTGCATTTAGTTTTAAGCCTGAAACAAAATACCTGAAATACAAACAAGACAAATGCATCAATAACTCATAATTCTATAAACAGGACAACCATACTAAACTATGCTTAAGTATTTTAGGGTATTCTTAAACATAACAATGGGGCATTAGCCATCATGCCTCTTCTAGGTTATGTATAGCTGGGTACCAGGCTAAAAGGGCGTTTGGTGAGGCAAATTGATTAGAGCTACGTCCAAATATGTTAAACAGCTTACAACTCTGGTAGCAGCTATTCGTTTTCGTGTTAGCACAACTGGTTATTTTTTTAATCAGACTGAAATGTTATTTCACTCTTGCATAAAGATGCTTTGTGCAGAGTACTAGCTGCTAACACGAGGGCACAAGTGCTTTGAATGCCAGCTAACCGTTAGAACTAGCCGACACTCTGTGATCGCAAAAGCGCTAGTTGCCAAGACTAGCTGGCTGCAGCAAAGTCAATAATCATGCATATCATAAGCCAGAATGCAAATGGAATTTGAAAAACTACTAAACGGTAACATGTCATGCAATATAGCGATACTTAACTGTTAGGGTCAACGTTAAAACCACATGCCAGTTGGAAAGGAATGCTAACTTTTCTGAGTTAAAAATGTGATTTGCCAGCACTGCTATCGCTGTAGTAACTGACAATATAGCTATTTCAAACTTTGTTGATAGACAATAGATATTAACCTAAATTTTCTGATTACCTCACAGCACAAAGATAGAGAGCTAACTTTGAAGCACTCACCACAAACAACGTCGTGACGGTCGTGACTCTTGGTGGGAAATTCCAGAGTAGTAGAACTCATTTGCGCATGCTCGGATGATTGTCGCTGGTCCCCCTTGCTCGGCCAACATAATATTGTTTGTGCAACGTTAAAAGTTCCGTGAACACAATTATACATTTTCTCCTGATGAACATTTTGTAGTAAAGTAATGAAAATAATGCAATCATTGACCAAACATATTTTTCTTTGTTTACACAACCATTATGTTGAGCCAACATGTATTTCCTCATTTGTACAACTTTTTGCATCGATCATTTTTTACAGTGTATGGATGAATGTGTGTAAGTGTGTGTGGTGTGCAGGAGTGTGCCACTGCGAGGAGTGTGTGCTGTGTGGATTGGAAGTGTGTGTTTTAGTGGCTGATGGTGTGTGTGAGCGCTGAGTGTGACTATTTGGGTAGGTGTGTGTTTGGGGTTGTGGGGACTGTGGTATGAACGACTGGTGTGTACTGCTGCCAGTAGTTTTTGGCAGTAGAATACAGCGTTCATCCACTGTTGAACTGAATGAAACGGTGCTTATCACTCTGTGTTTGTGTGTGTATGTACTGTAAGCATGAGCATTTGTGTGTGTTCTGCATATCACTACAAATGCTGTGAGAGTGTGAATATGACAGCTGTCATTGACTGTCTATGTGTCTGTGTGTATGTGCGTGTGTGTGAGAGCTTAAGTAGACTGCCAGCATGCTGATGTACATCCATGTGTGTGTGTGTGTGTGTGTGTGTGTGTGTGCCAGCTGTGGGGCTGGTGTGTGGGCCCTGTAGAAAGAACAAGTGAGGTTGGCATGGATGTCTGGCACAGGGAAGCTTGGCACAAACACTTTGGATGAAATCAGATGGACCTAATATCAGCAGTGAGAGTGTGTGTGAGTTCACATGTATTTGTGTGTGTGTGTGTGTGTGTGTGTGTGTGTGTGTGTGTGAGGCAGGGCCGTAGTCACCATAGACATTGAGGGGGACGTGTCCCCCCCAATATTGAAATATGACCAAAATGTCCCCCCCAATATTCGGACATAGAGAAATAAAGAAAGAATAAAGCGCTATACTAGGCCTACAGGAAACCAACACGTATCTGAAATGTAATCAAACGTAAATAACGCACAAATTAGTGACCTATGGTTTCAGAGTAGCCTACACCCCTGAGTGGTTTGTCCTGGTGATTTTCCGTTTTTCGTTAGTGGCGTGCGCTATCAAAAGCTTCCATTTACTGAACCCTACTGCGGTAAGGTAGGGCTGTCAACAATATCGCAAAAGCTACCGGAACAATTTTCACAAAACTTCTTGGAAAGGTGTAGCACAGGCTAAGGAAATCCCATACATGTTTGGAGCCGATCAGACTGAATCCATGCAGGCTAAACATGATCAAATGTGGCGACGTTTACAATACGTGATAGCCTAGTAAATGTGAATCGCGGACAATAACCAAAGAAAGGAATTTGCACCTCCATTCTCCAATTAAAGGCTGTAGTAGGCCTAGTGTTTTTACATGTTGGCACAAAACGTCATTTCTGTCAGAAGCCATAATGCATACAGGGGTAACATGAGGTGAGTCAGACAGAAGAGGGGCCTGTCTTAGTAGCCTATTCCTGAATCCTGTCCCTTTCAAACTACGTTAAAATTGTGTGATTAGCCGCCAGCATAATAAAATCTAAATTAAAAGACAAAATCTTATTAGGCTCCAAACCTATGAGTCTAAGCCTTAGTTTAAAAAAATCTTCAGGTGTAAGTAATAAGTCAAAGAACCACATTCTGTGTAATATAGAGGTTATCAAAAGATACTCTAGTTTGTAATTTCTTTTAAAGTATACATTTTGAACACAAATGGAGTCACAGGTCCAGGGATGGACCAGTGAAGTTGCTTCTTCTCCACCCTTCTCTTTTCACAAAACTCACTGGGGGGGGGGGGGGGGCTTCTGTTTGGGGGTCCCTCAGACCCCACCACAGATTTGGTCCCCCCCAATGTTGACATCATGACTACGGCCTTGGTGTGAGGTGTGAGAGTGAGAGTGAGAGAAAGTGCATATGAGAGTGTGTGTGAATGTGTGTGTGTAAGTAAGCATATCCATATGAGTATGTGAGTGTGTGTGTGAGAGTACTTCTGTAAGTGAGTGTGTTTTGTGACAGTGGGTGCCGTATAACCTGGCATGTGTTTGTTTGAATCTGATCTGATGGACCTGGTGTCATCATTCACACACACACGCACACACACATATCGGATGTTAGATGTAGGTAACATATGACACTCTGTGTTAATGGGCCTGCCATCTGTCTCTGGTTGAGCTATCAGGGAGGGGACATGGCGATGTCAACTTTATCATTAAACAGCCAGGAAACATGAAAGGCTCTTTCATGTTCTACGTGTGTGTGTGTGCGTGTGTGTGTGTGTGTGTGTGTGTGTGTGTGTGTGTGTGTGTGTGTGTTGCATGGGGAATAGGGTGGCAAATTAAAAGGAGACACAACTATTGTCATCTGTCAGAATCATTGATCAAAAAAACTTACAGCATCTTCCAAAAACTTACTGTCTTCTTAAAATGTGACTTATTTGGGCTACAGCTCATTTGAAAAACAAATCCCAGTGTAAAAAATACTTTGTAGGCTACCAGTCCCTTGGGAATGGTGAAATATAGGCTATGTTCTCTCCTAAAAGAAGAGAGGGCCAAGAGACCCCCCATCCAAATTAATTTAGCGTACAATAAATGATACGGTTAGTGTTGGGGTGTGTGTGTGTGCCAGAGAGGCAGAAAAAACGAAGGGGTTTCTTGCAGCATATATGACGTCTAAGCACACATTTCTTAGTGTGCTGTGTGTGTGTGTGTGGGTGAGAGAGGGGGGTGACCCCCTTCTCACCTTAGTCCACCCTCTGTTCTCAATGGATGAAGAGAATTATTCACTGAGTCCCTCAGTGTGCATGTTGATGCTGGTGTCTCATGTGTTTTATGCATGTGGATTATAAAATGTATAAAATGGAGATGAGCTCGGGTCCAGACTCACTGTGTGTGTGTGTGTTTGTGTGTTTGTGTGTGTGTGTGTGTGTGTGTGTGTGCGTGTGTGAAAGCGCATGGGGAATGACGCCTGCATGTTTGAGATAAATTAGCCCATGTGAAGGCGTAATGACAAGAAGAGGATTCAGGATCCAGCAGCAAAGCATCCCATGGAGGACAGGCTGTGGTCAGGGGACCTGCTGACCGCTGAAGCTCCATCAGAGCAGTTCACTGCTAAAGGCAGAGGAGGTTTTGAAGCTGGTCTCAGAAGAAAGGACAAACATTAAAGACCACAATGCCCACAACAGTTGCCATTTTATATGTAACATCTGAAGAGTTGGTATTTTATATTTAACATCTGAAGAGTTGGTATTTTATATGTAACATCTGAAGGGGCCATAGGCAGGCCAATCTGAGCGAGAGAGCAAGAGAGACCTCTGTTTATCAAGGACAGAGGACAATTTGTTTCTGTGCATGAATTCTAAGTATGAATTTAGATGTGTGTGTGTGTTTGTGTGTGTGCGTGTGCACATGCGTGTTCATGTATGAGAGCACCTGTCCTGATGTCCACGTCTCCGTCTGGTTAGTTTGAGTCTTTTTATGCTCATGATGACATGGCACCTGCTCCTGTTTGGCCAAAATGACAGTTTGCTCATGAAATGTGCTGTGTGTGTGTGTGTGCGCGCACGTGTGTGTGTGTTGGGACTGCAGGAGGATGAGGAGGCAGATGGTTGATAAGGTCCAAGCTCAGCCGGGGGTGGTGAATTAGAAAGAGGACCATGACAACCTCACAGCCAGACACAGGACCACACACACACAGGGCAGTGTGCCGACCATTCACCACCCCATATGGAAGTCTGTCAGACGCTGGGCTGAAGAGGCGGATCAGAGACAGGCGGAGATAGATGTGAGCTCTGAACGTGCTCAGAGAGTATAGTGTGCAGTGCAGCTGCATGTTTTAGCCACCAGGGAGCGCGGTGGAGGTCAGAGAAGTAATACCCCCTTTTGATAGACTGTAATAAAGTCAGCTGACCTGCATGAATGTGTATTGTGTACAAATGTCTGTGTGTGTGTGTGTGCGTGGGTCTGAAGTCCAGAGGTCACAAAGACAGGCTCAGTGGGATGTTGTGTATGATTAGAAACCCACAGAAAATGTCCGTCTCCTACCGAGGCCGTGTTGTTTAGAGCAGAACAGCGCTGTCTCTGACAGGGAGCAGGTGTGAAGAACATAATCCCCCATTACCTCCTGGACCACTGTAATCTCTACTAATGGCCTTATGTCAATGGCATCATTCGCACTTCTCCTTAATGCGAATATTTCAATGCTATTACTATTCATGACATTTGTGGTCACAAGAATAAGTTACTTTGCCTATTATATAATGTGTCTATTTTAAATATTTTTTTCCAGATATACACAGTAGAGGTGTTAAATTCCTAGTGCTATACTATAGAGTGGGTATTTTCCACAGTGGCCAATCATCAACCAAGCCTTTTCAACAGCAAAAACAAAATCACCAACAAAACAAACTTTGTGGGCATAAAACATCACCAACAGAACATCCTCCAAGGGCATTTCAATGGGGTTATCAAGCAGGCACCTTCCTTCATCTGTGTTTAATCCAATTAGGCCAGAATCATTAGAATCATTTAGGCTGGATTCAGTGAAAGTCACATCCTGTCACTCTCATTAGTTAGGCCATTGATTGGCGGCCGAGTCACACCCAACCACATCACCGCATTCTGGAATACATACTGCTTGGCAGGTGCATGTCTTTCTGTGGTGAGGTTACCAGTGTGAATGAATGTTCATACTGTAGTCTGTCTGTGTAATATCATGGGCAGGTTGTGTTCATGTTAGAATTACAGTATGGGGATAAATCCACTGATATTGTCACACCTGAGAGTGTTATAAGCTGATCAAATGAATGCAACTACAGACTGAAATGGGTTCTCCTGACGCTTCAGTATTTCTGATTACCCTCTTCATCTATGCATGCAAGGTGACCCTGAGGCTGAATATGTTTCTGTGAAATGGCATATTTCTTTATTTACCAGATCCAATGTGCTATAAATCCAATGCCCAACATATTGTGAATCCTCGTGTCAAGCGAGGGGCGAGGAGTGCACACCCTCTCTGCAAGAGTGATCACTGAGGCCACTGTCCCCCATCACAGAGCCAGTCTATGGAAATCTGCAGCCTTTAATGAGATATGTTAATGATAATTATGATTATGACCCGTGAGACTTGAGCTTTCTCCGAGTAATTACTGATAAAAACTCAGCAGGAGCTGGAGCAAGCCAGGGAGAGAGAGAGAGGGGGGGGGACTGAAGGAGAGAGAAAGGGAGGGAGAGAGGTACAGTGGGCAGTGCTTCGAATTGGCCAGCTTCACTCGCGGTCCGCGCGTGGGATCACGCGGTATCACGCGACTTTAATTTGTATTTTTCCAGTGAGACGCTGCAACAACCCAAACAACCGGTAGATGGCTCAAGTGAGCAGGGTGTCTCGTAAAAAGAAATGGAGCCTGGAAAACCCTACACAGACTTCACTACAGACTTTAGCAGACTGGTTTAGAAATAATGTAATAGCCAGAAATATGCCTGCCCTAATAAAGACATATTTGGTTAACTGCGAGTGAATCCCGTTTGCAGCCGTAGAGACGCAGGACAAATTAAACATTCTGGTTTTCTCCGAGTGCAACGATGATAGACAGACATCATTTGGACAAAATATAGAGTATTAACCTCCGTTGCTCAGCCAAATGCCTTCCTGTTACGTCCTGTTATCACGGAGTTAGGCCTACAGGCGATAAACGATTTTTGATGGTCACAAGTTTACTTCATTAGGGACTGTTCGTTATTTATTTAAGGGGCTACCGGAGGAGTTTGGGGAGCATTAGTCCAAAAAGACGTGACCCTCCCTCGCCAGCAATACATTTTTCTATGACCCTCCAAAGTGATTATGAAAAAATCACTGTCAACTTTTTCCGGGTTTATCGCCTACTGTATTTGAACGTTTTCACATATTTGGCCATAAGCCGTTTATCATAGGCTATCACGAAACCAAACTACAAAGGCGAACACTTTAACAGGGGGAATTAATTGGGCATGAATCATGCTGAACGCTATTTCGCTACCTTAGAATAATAAGGTTCTATCTGCGTTTTGAGTAGGTAACCGGGACGATTGAAACGGGGACGAATGAAACATTCCGGTTTTCTCCGAGTGCAACGATGATAGACAGTCATCATTTGGACAAAACATGGAGCATATTAACCTCCGTTGCTCAGCCAAATGCCTTCCTGTTACGTCCTGGTATCACGGAGTTACGAGCGATAAACGATTTTTGATGGTCACAAGTTTACTTCATTAGCGGTTTATTTTTTTGGATTATTAAAGAGTGTTTTTCATTTAAAGGTTTGACTTCGTGCTTATTCAGTAGAGCATTTAGTGCTCTCCCCAATCCCAGACGTTCACATTGCATGTTTGTTTGTAATGGATGCAACCGCGAGATAGGCTATGCGTTTGACAATAAGTTGTTAACAGAACCAAGACATATAGCCCAGCAGCAATCTAGGGACTGATCGTTATTTATTGAAGGGGCCACCGGAGGAATTTTGAGTGCTTCAGTTGGAAGTTGCATGACCCTCTCTTGCCTGCTAGAAATTGTTCAATGACCCTCCGACAGAATTGTTAAAAAAAGACATGACCCTCCCCTGCCAATTGTCTTCCGCCCGCGCCACAACCACACACTTTGTGATAACATTCTTAAATCAGTCTTTCCCGTGAGCTTGCATGCTACCAGTCCTTCCTTTTCAAATGTGTTGCGCCTGTTTGCACAATTTCACAAATAATAATATGTGATTAATAGTATGACAAATAATCCCTGTGCACGGGGACCGAAACAATGCATGCCAACTTTTTCCGTGTTTATCACGTATTTTAACTTTCCCCGCTGTCTTGCCGTTTTAATGTTTTCCCGTAGAATATCCTATATTTTAATACTCTCATAACAGCCCTGCCATCTGGCCTGTCTCTGTGTTGCCCTGTTGCTACCCCTTGCCCTTCCAACGAAACAGATGTCTTCAAATCATCGTTTTCCTTGCTTGAAGGCGAACTTAGAGTGATGTTAACCTATTTAAGTTTAACGGCGCGATTGCCGTGAGAGCACGATTCATTGGCGCTTGCATGTTCGGCCTTATGTCTACGTGCGCACCTGAGGCTACTCAGCTGCAAGAGAAATAATTTCCCCTCTTTGTATGTTCACTGCAAGTTGGCCTACCATAACTTACCAACTCTGCACTGTAGACTGGCTATTTATATTTTTCTGTGAAATAAGCAAATGTATTTGTTCAACTTTATGAAGCAGAATTACGCATAGGGTACTTGGAACATAATACATTTGACAAAGGACAGATGAATGTTGCTAGTGACAAAATATTAACTTTCAGTGTTTTACGATGTCTTTGTCATGGGGAAGTGTTTTTCCCCATGCATTTATTCTAGGTTACTGTCAGTGACTGCCGTGAGAGAAGCGGGTTCTGTGTTTCGTTCATGTCAGTGACTGACGCGAGAGAAGCGGGGTCTGTGTTGTGTTGTGTTGCGTTGCGTTAATTTATTTTCATTGGGCATACCGTGCCGTGCCGTCCACAGCTCTTCAGTTCTGACAAAGCCAAAATTACTCCTTAGCGCGTTTGTATGGTTATATTGCTTGACTGGGGGGGGGGTGTCCCAAGCAGCTTTCAGCCATAAGGCTACTTTGAGAACATTTCAATTCACCCGACACTAATATTCAAAATGTTGAAAACTATTTCGGCATAGCCTATAAAGCAGTTTAATTAAATGGAATGTTAGTTGTAAACAAACGAGCTACTTGGTGAGGCTTGGCCTCACAGATGCGCTCGTGCCTTAGATGGCAGGAAAAATCTTCACGATAGGCCTATTAACTAACCACCCGATTCACGTTGGCTGGGGGGAAGGGGGGCCATCAGACAATTGTGCCCAGTTAATCCGGCCCTTCCCCCAAAAAATCACACCTTCCCACCTCTGACAGCTTAAAAGAAGTCAAGAGGACTCCTTACTCACAGACCTATTCACAAACCTGCGGTTTTGAAATCCTATGCAGCTACAGGAGCTTCCAATCGCGAGGAAGCAATTTTGCATTGTAGGCATAACTAACATGCAATAACGCCGCCAACAACAACCAAAACTAGGCTAATCATTGTCAACATGTAAATTAAATGTAACATTATTGTGAATCAAATTAAAATGTTCTCTTTTGCAAACGTAGGCATAGTAACAGAATAATTTAATAATGTTACAAGATACTACATCAATCCGTATGTTTCATTGGGCTACTAGGCTATTTGTTTTGCCTTGATTCATTTAGGCTAGGCCTTTTTATTCAGGGGCCATATTCACAAAGAATTTTAAGGCTAAAAGTAGCTCCTAACTGGCGAATTTAGGAGCAACTCCTAAAAATAATGGGCTTGTCACTCCTAACTTTAGGACTCCTAATTTTTTCACAATAAGTAATTCACGAAGCATTTTAGACCTAAAAGTAGCACCTAAGTCTGGGACAGCTTAAATCGAGAGGACTCCTAACTCACTAAGACCTATTCATAAACAGCTTTTTTGTGGCATTTTACGTTGCGATGTTTTGAAATAGCCTATGCGCAACAGGAGCTTCCAATTGCTAGGGAACAATTTTGCATTCATAAAAGGGATGCAATAACGCCACCAACAACAACACAAACTACTCATTGTTAACATGGAAATGAAATGTAACGTTTCATTGTGAATCAAATTAAAATGTTCTCCTCTTTGCAAACGTAGCCTAGGGATATGGTGACAGATTAATGTAATAATGTTGCAAAGGTAGGCTACTGCATCAATCCATAGGCCTATGTTTCATTAGGCTACTAAGCTATTTGTTTTGCCTTACTCTTTATTCATTTAGGCTAGGCCTTTTTATTCAGTTATTAATCATCTTCCGTCCTTCACACTACTTGTGTAGCGCACGCATTCTCCGACCTGTCACCTGTCAGTCATCATCGGAAGAGAGGTGTTTGGAATTCCCGCGTTACAATCGTCAGCCAATCAAGGTGGTCACTTCAGTCAAGCTCGTGCATGAGTAATGACGTCATCCATAGCCACGAAGACTCACTCCTAGTTTAGGAGTTGTCTGAAAGGCTTTGTGAATAACGTTTAAGAGAAAACTCCAATCTAAAATCTTTAAGTGCGATTTAGGAGTAGCCTACTCCTAGTAGTAAGATAAAAGCCTTTGTGAATAGCCTACGGCCCCAGTTATTCATCATCTTCCGTCCTTGTGTAGCGCACGCATTCTGAGACCTGTCACTCATCATCGTAAGGGAGGTGTTTGGAATCATGCCCGCGTTACAATCATCAGCCAATCAGCCAATCAAGGTGGTCACGCTTGCCCATTTACCCAAATTAATGGTCGAATATTACTGATGATCATTGTTATTTAAGAACATGCAGTGTGCGTAGGGTACCAAAAACATCTTGCTCGTAAAAAAGCATCATAACGCACATTCTGGCGGGTCTGTTATTTACTGTAGGCTGCGCAAACCACATGCCTTTATTTTGGGCAAGCCTGCATTCATTCAACCTTTATTTATTCTCGGAGGGTCATTGAGGGAAGCCCTCATTTTCAATGAAGCCGAAATTACAGAAGCGAAGCAAAGCGCTCCACAAACAAGACAACATTCGAGGCCTTCTGTTGAAGAATTTTATATAAAGCCTGCGCTGACAGTAATCCTCCTGCCCCTGATAGGCCTACCACAGCTGTGGATAGTGTGGAATGTTCAAGTAATAACACAATCCAATGTGTGTCTCAATTGTCCCCCGCTGACCACCTCACACATTTCTCTAGATTTTGCAACGAACTTACATGACACAATGCCATAAAAATATGCCAGTTTTAGGACACAGAATAATGTTTGTAATGATACCAGGTAGGCCAGGTATTGTCGAAGGTGCATGGTGAAGTGAAATTCTTACTTTGGAAAACAAACATTTGCCGATATCATCGCCGATCATCAGAATATTGCAATAGATTCTGTGTTCTGGACTGCAGGTAACTTGTTAAGCATCTTTGACGGTAGTCTATTAAAAATTAAAAAAAAGTTTTCGATGTCCCAAACGGAGAGCCATACTTTATTGTTTTTAACGATCTCTATGCTACTCACAAAAATGTAGGCATGGGGACATGATGAAGTAGGTTATCCAACTGTCGTGTGTTAAATTATTGTGATTACGAGCCAGTGGTTTTCAAACATTATGTGTGACTCGGACATCTAACTAAATGCAACAGGCTCATATCGTCCTCGCATTCGCAAAATGAGGACCAGTGTTTTGTCAAATTGCAAATAGCTATTCGTTTTAACTATTTTTTTTTATGATAGTAGCCTATACAAAAAGCACTTTATACTATCTTAATATTGGAATATGGGGAGGGAAGTGGCGCGTCTGCAGTCAGCCAAATATGAATGTAATTCTGCGGCATAAAGCAGATGTAATTGTTTATCGTACAGAAAAATAAAAATGACATGTCAAGCAGTCAATCGAGGTAATGTTTAATTATGCATGATTTATTTTGTTATTGAATTCGTAGGCTGGGATTACTCTCGGCAACAATTATGTAAGGGACGGCAGGCAGAGCGATGTACAGTGGCAGAGCGACGCACAGTGGCTGAAAGTGGTACTAAAGCTTCTCGCAGCTTCACGCCGCGTAATGCGCGAATGAAGTGGTCATTTGAAAGCAATGCCCACTGTTGATGGACAGACAGAAAGAAAGACAGAGAGGAGACAGGGGGAGGGAGCAACAGAGAAGAGTCAGAAAGAAAGAGGGAGAGAAGGGAAGAAAGAGAGAGGGGACAGAAAGAAGGGTCAGATAGCTACTCCACCAGACTCAGTCAACAACAATAACAACAACAACAGCAGTTTTCTATTTAACAACAAAAACAACAGTAGTATTTAATTAACTATTTAACAGCACACATGATTTCACCCAGGTCTTCACTCTGCATTATTCTGGTCAGACTTCAGTGAAGTCAGAGGAAAATAAAGGAAAATTAATGAATTTGTAATTGTATTAGATTGCATCATATCACATTGCACCGAAACAAACTGCACTGAATCGTATATATTCATATTGTCCCTGAATCGTGCCGTAGCCAAATGTATCTGAATATGTATCACACCATGGTGAAAGGAATGTGATGCCCACCCCTACAGACCCCACGGAAGTCATCACTCTATTGCTCTGTGCTGACAGTAGCTGCAGTTTGCCCCCAATTTTCTCAAGCAAATGTCCACTATTGGACTAGGGAATCATGAGTTGAAAAATGCATAAAATATTAGTCAAATTAATGAATTCACAACAGGAGGTGGATTGGCTCTAGATTCACATAGGTATACTGCAGCTAAGGTTGATGGAAGGTTGTCCTGAAATTTTGAACGCTTAGTTGAATTCACAACACCTCCCTTGATTAGGATTAACAGCTAAGCATAATAACAATCAGCGATTTACCTGTGTTCCCAAGGAGTGGCTCAGAGCCCAGCTAGTGCTGCCCTGTAAACAAAGCCAACTAGTTGGCTGCCATTTGCAATACCTCTGGGGCCAAATTCAGATAATTTATTCTGTTGTGTTCTGATGGGACACACCAGAAGTGTTGAAGTGTCAACACTATCAGAGTTGATTTCACACAAGGATTTTTTTGCTGTGGTAAACAACACAAGTTCACTGGATGAGTTTGATCTGCTTTAAGATGCTGCTTTGCCACTGCAAATGCTTGCTTAAAGGCCTACGCACATGGCCGGCGCCGCCACAGCGATTTATGGCAGGCGACCGGCAATGGAATAGAATCTATTGAAGTGAATGGTGCAACGCACACAGCAAGTGGAACGACAGGGCGACTGTCACCGTCGCTCGACCCTTTTCTATTTTTCGGGGCGATTTTGATACGTCATAATAGAAAACAGCTGTCTGGCCACTGAATCGATGGGTGATCGCGTTGCCAGCAGTGTGTGTAGTAAAGCAATTGCAGAATTCCACCTTCGTGTTTGACTGTTGTATCGCCCGCCATGTGCGGTGGGCTTTAGAGATGCATAGAGATCTTTGGGCTTTCTTAAGATTGTAAAATCGTGAAAAACGTCAGTGGGACAGTGTACTGTAGCTAGCTTAACCAGCTTTGGTTAGATGCTAGGCTGCTAAAAACGATGCTGCCCCTCGGCTATATAGGCTAAACGTCTAAATATTAGCCTGAGGCTCGAATGAAATGTAGAGCTTGTAAAGCTATATGTTACCCAGCATTTAATGTCGTGTAACGTTGCACAGGTTCTGTGTTAAGTTAGAGGATGAAGAACACGTTCATTTTTGGCTATGACTGATTTAGTTTGGCCAACGACTCAATGGTTTTTCAATGTTTCAGATGATAAAATATTTGTGTGGTTGGTGCAAAAACGTACGGTAGCCTGTCATATTATCCCTAAATTCGCGTAATAGACTGTATGGTCCGAATGGAGTGAAATATATCAACTTACCCTTTCCAAACGTTGTAGTTGCGACAGCGTGGTCGAGATTCGTTTCCAATCCTGCCTTCCTCCAGGGGAATCCCCGTAGTTGGTACAAATGCGCATGCGTGAACTTCAAGAATCTCACTCCGGCCCAGATACTTGACAATTTAAGTTTTGTCAACTGAGCTATTCCACTTTACAATGTTAAATCGATGGAATGGTTGAGATTAATGATAATAACAAGTTTGGAAAGCTAAATGAAGGTTTTGAGTTTTGTGTGCTGAAAATCTTTTGTAAGCGTAACAGATGCCAAGTTTGATTTTTTACAGTGCACTGTGACGTGGGACAGACTGGACATACTTTAAAGGGTCCTCATTTGATGAGCTAACTCAGAGCAGCAGGCGGCCTCTCATACTGCACTGCTCATGTCTCGTGTGAGCAAATATTTACAATCAATTTTAGAAATATTAAGCAGACTCCCAGTGCCCGCCAGAATTATTGGTGAAAGATATTTATTTATTTTATATTCATTTTTCTCAAAATACATTTGCTTCCCTTCAATGTTGGATTTTCCAACATAGTTTTCATTGTCAGAGAAATCACCAAAAGATGATTTACACCTGTTTTTAGTCAACTTTACCTGGGGTGCCAATACCGGTGATTCTGGGGGGCACTGTACATATGCCAATCCCTTGCCATTCATAATCTAACTGCCTGGTAACCTTGTGCACAGCCTGGTCGGAGCAATGATGCATAACATCAGTTCTTCATCACTCCCAACAGTTATTGGTGGTTGGCTGCTTGTATGGCTGTAAATCAGAATCTAATTTGACTTGGAACTACAGTACTAACAGGAAGAGTTTAGGGCAATTCCATGGAAAATTGTGTTTTTTGTAACATCCATAACGCCAATAAAATGTGATGGTATGGTATGATGTGAATGATTACATGAAATTTGAGCATTTGCTATTTTTGGCTGAAGAATGTACATGAGAAAAAATGCACAAACAATGAATGTTATCATTCACATCATACAAATGCCAAGGCATTTCACTGGTGTTATGGATGTGACAAAAAGTAAATTTTCCGTGGAATTGCCCTTTAGATTTATTGTATTCAATTAACAGACATTTTTATCCAGAGCGACTTGCAACAATGAGGAATAACATTGAAGCCACTCAGCAGAGAGGAGACCTTAACAATCAATACTACAACAATACATACTACTGCCAGAGGAGACCTCAGGTAACAATCAATACTACAACAATACATACTACTGCCAGAGGAGACCTCAGGTAACAATCAATACTACAACAATACATACTACTGCCAGAGGAGACCTCAGGTAACAATCAATACTACAACAATACATACTACTGCCAGAGGAGACCTCAGGTAACAATCAATACTACAACAATACATACTACTGCCAGAGGAGACCTCAGGTAACAATCAATACTACAACAATACATACTACTGCCAGAGGAGACCTCAGGTAACAATCAATACTACAACAATACATACTACTACCAGAGGAGACCTCAGGTAACAATCAATACTACAACAATACATACTACTACCAGAGGATAAGGATGAGTGCAGAGGTTTAGTACTCGTCAAAGTGTAGTCAAGGAGATAGTGTAGTCAAGGAGATAGTGTAGTCAAGGAGATAGTGTAGTCAAGGAGATAGTGAGAGAAGAGTAAGGGGGCAGAAGTAGAGTGAGGGAGGAAGGGAAGTGTGTGTTGGGTTGTTAGAGGGAGGGAGGAAGGGAAGTGCATGTTGTGTGTGTTGGGTTGTTAGAGTGAGGGAGGAAAGTAAGTGCATGTTGTGTGTTGGGTTGTTAGGTGTGTTGGGTTGTTAGGAGGGTTGGGTTGTTAGGAGTGTTGGGTTGTTAGAGTGAGGGAGGAAGGGAAGTGCATGTTGTGGGTTGGATTGTTTGGTGTGTTGGGTTGTTAGGAGGGTTGGGTTGTTAGGAGTGTTGGGTTGTTAGAGTGAGGGAGGAAGGGAAGTGCATGTTAGGTGTGTTGGGTTGTTAGGAGTCGTAGTCGAACAGGTACTCTCGGAAGAGTTGGGTCTTCAGGAGTCTCGCATCCCATTCAAGAGTTTAGCATCCACCATCCCATAAACAAACAAACAAAGAAACAAAAAAGAAAAAACAACTGTACACTCTGCACTTAATCTCTGAATGGGCAACATGTCCTTTAATAGGAAAGGGGTCAGATTGATTGGTCTGCAGTGCAGATCGCAGCGCAGGCCGATGTGGTATACGGAGCACCTTGTCTGCACTTCAAGGGCCACTTTGTCCAGTGTGAAAAGCCTTTTGTGTGCCGGGCGAGCGGGCTATTGACCGTCCGGCCGTTGACCTTACCCAGACACCCTGAGGGATGCGCGGGGGCGGCGCTCATTCCCTGTACGCGTCCTCCGCTCCAGGCGATGATGGAGGCACGGAGCGAGAGCTTGAGGAATGGGGAGAGCCTGCTCGGAGACACTCTAGAGAGCTTTGGATCGATCGAAGAGGTGGCTAGTGCTAAAGAATGCATCTAGGGAGAGGGAAATAGAGAGAGGGAGGGAGGAAGGGAGGGGAAGTGTCTGTGATCACAGTAATTGTGAACGATTTCTGGAAACTCTGTTACGTGACCACCAAACATAAAGCAGTTCATTTGGTCTAAGGAAGATATTCAGAATTATTTATTACTGCACCATATGTTTCCTTTAAGTTTTATTAGAAATACATAATAACATATTAATGACTAGTTACAGCACCTTGGTACACTAGACAATAGCATGCAACCTTATTAGAAAAGCATAATAACATACTAGAATTGCAGTTCCGAGGAACTGCAAGAGTGGGTTTGATCAGGGGCCTCATCCAAGGATTCCAACGGCACCTCATTTATGAAAATCGGACATACGGGTCAAAAGTTACATGCACACACCTTCATATACACAGACAGCCCAGCCCAGCCCATTAGACAGTGCCAGATGGCTTAGAACTCTTCCAGGTGCAAGCTTAAACAATTAGAGCTGTGATGTCACAATCGAAATTTGAATTCTGAACATTCCGCCATTCATTTCAATGGGGCCGAAAAACGCAGAAAAACGGGAATAACGTGAAAACGACAAGGGCCAGCGACACGAAAGTAACAAGCTCCCTACACCGGTTCGGGCCTGAATTTTTGGAGTTGGAACCGCCCTGAATTTTTGGAGTTGGAACCGCGTCGATAGCTGAAACGGTCTAGGAGCAGTAGTTCGTACAAAAAGTGGGTGAATAGGAAGATATAATAAAAAGTAAACTTAAGAAGAACAATAGTGGGCTTGCTGGATCAAACCCACTAATTAATGACTAGTTACAGCACCTTGGTACACTAGACATTAGCATCAGGGTGCGATTTGTAAGGGGGGATGGTTAGGATTTCCCCCCCTCTGGTTTTCCTATCCCTACCTCTGCTAAATTATTTTTATCGTCAGGGGGCACAACATTTTTCCCCCTCTGCCCCTCATATTGATTAATGCTACTTCATATAAGTAAAGCGCTGCAACGTGAGAACAGTCTAGTAGGCTAGCCTACATAATAATCTGACATCAGAAACGCACCGTCACCGTCAGCACTAATGCTGCTGACACAGTGGCTGCGTGATAACTTAATTTGGCCTTGATCGTGCAGGATCATTATTTTTTCAATTTTTGCAATATTACACACTTGGCTACTGAACGCAAATCAGCAGGAGAGAGAATGCACATAGCCTACGCAGCGTGTAGCGCAATGTGTAGGCTATTTGGTTACCAACTAACACTGTTAGCCAATTCGCTAACTTAAGACTTCAGTGCCATCATATACAACATTTTTTTACACAACAAATACAGAAAGGATGGAGGCAGCAAAAGTAGAGAAGTCATTTCAGATGCATGGGGCAAGAACAAGGTGAATTTGTATGCTTGTCAAAACGTAGTCCTACCCTGCATTAGAGGAGCTGATCATCATACCAAGCACACTCACTGTTTAAAGTCATACACCACGGTAAACTAAAACTAAAATGTTACAAAGGTGGCAAAAACAATATAGGGTATTATTAGCCATGACATTACTAGGCTATGAATCGTTCGTTCATTTTTTTTTTTTTTTTTGGGGGGGGGGGGGGTTTACAAACTTATTCAAAAATCCCCCCCCCCCCCCCCCCCCCCTCTGGTTTTTACACAAATCGCACCCTGATTAGCATGCAACCTTATTAGAAATGCATCATAACATATTAATGACTAGTTACAGCACCTTGGTACACTAGACATTACTTTATATACATCTTTCATATACTTACTTTATATACACTAATTATACACACTCAAAGATGTATCATTTACAGTACGTATCCAGTTATGTGCTTAAAATGTTAATTAATATGTGTTTTATGTTTATTTAATCTCTGTGAGTTAAGACCTGTGAGTGCAGTAAGGGCAGTTGTGTACGTCCACAATACAGAGGAAACAGGGGACCATTCTACATGGACAACACGTCCGCACTATGCCGTGCATGACAGTGAAAAAACAAGACAGAAGTCAACAAAAACACATATAGCATTCAATGTATGTATGTATAATTGAATTTGCATCCATCCCACGGCTGATGCGGATCTGGTCCAAATGAGGCCTGCGTCCGGGCCACGGCCGCCCACTCATGGGGGAAACCCCTCCTGTGTGCTGGACCTCCATCCAAGAATACCGATCGCGGAGCAGCATCCTTCAAAGCGAATCCATCACGTCGGAACAGAGAGGGGACCAGTCAGTGCTGCCAATCATCACCGCAGCTGCTGACGCCTTCTCTCACCGCTGCACTGACTGCTCCTGACAGGAGTATACACACACACATACACACACACACACACACACACATCACACACACATACGCGTGTGCACACACACAAAGACACACGCTGACTCTTCCTGACAGGTTCCCGCTTGAAGATCATTCTGAAACCTCTCCCCCACACACTTACAAACAAACACACACACACACTGCATATGTACACTCATACAGATACATACACACAAAAGCATCTGCATTTACACACACAGATACACAGGCACACACATAAGCACACACACACCCACACATGCTGACTCCACCTGTCAGACTTCTGCTCTGAGACACTCCTATCAGAAATCTTTCCCTATACTTAACCCTACTCCCAGGGCACCCACAGAGCTCTCAGGCAACACACACACACACATACACACACCACCAGGTTCTAACGCAGCACAGCTACCCACTATCGCTACAGGGGTAACAGCTGCTATTATCTCCCTCTCTCCCTCACACACACACACAGATTTAGACCCAACACCACACATGCACACATCTGGCTTACTTGCTTCTAAACTAGATAAAAACAGCCTGATACACAGCACACACAAGTAAAAGGAAAGAATGCTACATAACGAAGTGACCAGACAGATTTGTTGATAGTTTGACTGATTGATCCAAAAGAGAAAACCTGAATAAAGATGTGAGAGAGCTCAATGGCATCCAGACTGAATAGTCCTGAGATGGAGAGCTCAATGGCATCCAGACTGAATAGTCCTGAGATGTGAGAGAGCTCAATGGCATCCAGACTGAATAGTCCTGAGATGTGAGAGAGCTCAATGTCATCCAGACTGAATAGTCCTGAGATGTGAGAGAGCTCAATGGCATCCAGACTAAAGTTTCTCAAGCCATTCAGTGCACTCTCTAAGGGTTTCCCCCCCATGAAAATGCATTAGCCTGATGACTGATGAAAGCTTTAAGCGTTTTTTCAAACGCATGTCTGTAAGAATGTTTGCTAGCCTGCAATTAGCATTCCCTTTCCACTTGCATAAATATTCAGCTGTTAGGCACAGTGCTGTTTTAATTTGGGGGCAACCTCAACACCAGGCAAGTGGATTTTATAGTCGATCTCTGATCTAGCTCAGATCGTCCTGTCCCTGTATATCCCTTCCTTTTTCTGTCCTTCTCCAAGGTCAGTCTCTCTCTCACACACACACACACACACACACGCACACACACACACACACACACACACACACACACACACACACTCAACACACATTCTGGGCTGGGTTTTGCACAAGGTGAATATCACAGAAAAACAGCTTTCCTATGCCACTGTTGCTTGTGCTTGCAGTGTTTCGGGCCTTGGATTCTACCACCTTTATATTGGGGCTCTACATAAATAGCAGTCGAAGTGCTGATGATCGGGGTCGTACATTACACCTACCACCTACACACTACACACACACACACACACACACAGTCACTGATGATCGGGGTCGTACACTGAGATTGTAGATGCATTTGGTTGAATTAAAAGACGGATTTATGAAGTTTGTAAGAGATATCTAGCCATGGCGTTAATTATTTCTGCAGTATCACAGTGTTATTTCTGTGTGATTGCCATCTGGTAGGGATATTGTGTGCATGAAACTGTATGACGCTGCATATTTAACTGATTGTTAAAGGTGCTCTAAGCGATGCCACGCATTTTTTAGGCTTAAACATTTTATGTCACTTACTGCAAACAGCACCTAACCAACCGCTAGCTGTCTGTGTCCTGAACACACTGTAAAAAAAACGCGATCTCTATGGACAGCCCAGGCTCCACGAACGGCAACAAAAACAACCTGGGCAAACCCAGCCCATGAAAACATAACAAACTGTTCCAGCAAATCATAGACGAGATGTGCGTTTAGGACAGTTTCAATTGCACGGGAGCAGCACGGGAGGGAGGGGGAGGAGAGGTAGCGAGCTAGCTCTCTGTTTTGTTTGAAAGTCAACAGAAGTGACATTGCCCAGTATCGCCTAGAGCACCTTTAAGCCAACCAATGTTAGGAACATATATAAAAACATATCTAAATTAATATTTCTATGAAACAATTTCATTTGGAAAAATGTGATTTTGCCAATTACCTTGTTTCATGCCTTTCAATACTAAGACCTTCATGAACAAAAGTGGTGTTTGGACTTCCGAAATGCTTAAAAAATCATATTAAGTCAAATGTTCTTTACGTAATATTTTAAGTCAAGATGTATAATAGCACAGTGTATGTTTTTTCAAGCATCACATCATGACAAATTTGAAAGAAATCCAAAATTTCACTATGTACAGTACTGAGCGGCAGTCATATTTTGTACCGCTATGTGGTACATTTAGTTATTATTATCATTTGAAAGGGAGAGTTGTCACAATTTATTTTCTTTTTTTCCCCTCCATACTCAACACCTAGTGGCAAACCTACCAGACAGGACTGATGAATATGATGAGGACTTTGTCTCCAAATATTACAGAAACCTGCAGTTTGCTATGATGTGATCAACATGTCGATAACTGTCATCTCAAAAACAGCAACATCCTAAAATCATATGACTGGTAACAAAGATTCAGGCTGACACACACACTCTCCCACATCATGTACTGATGTCTGACCCCACACCCTCTGTTATGTAGGGATAATGGCTGTCAAGGTGTCCCGATATACGGTATTAACGGACGAGGTGGAGACAAAGAACTCCATGGCGTGAAGTGGTCTAGAATTAGGTAGTGATAACGTGCTTTTAAAAATAATAATAATTTAAAAAAATTATCCACCTTAAGATCCAATACATTTAATGCATTTTGTATGCAAGTCTTTTGGAGATTGGGACAACCATGTCTATCGTGTTGCAACAAGAAGTGTACATTTCTTTATACATCAAATATCTTTATTCAATCTCTTGAGTACAACCTCACATATACTGTACAGTCTATGAGTACAACCACATAGACGTATCCAATCACAGAGGGACAAAAGGCCTGAAACCCTGGGGGAGGGGAAGGAGGGTTAGGGGGAGCAGGATTGTGATTGTGAGAGAGGATCAGGGGGGGTGAAACACTGGGTTCGTCAACACATTTCCCACCCAATAGTTTATGTATGGTGTGGTGATGTGTGTTCCAGCAGAGGTCCAGAGGTGCAGACACTGTATTATCTCCTGGGGTCCAGAGATGAGGGATTGGGTTCAGTCTTCTGTTTTCCCCAAGAACAGAGAATCTCAGGCAGCTGTCAGATCCTTACATGTGAGTCGGGCTTTTCTGTCCGGCTGTATACGGCCTGGGTCACAACAGCTTCACTTATGACTGATGAAGCCCAGGGTAGAGTGTGTGAGTGAATGTGGTCTGAACTTAGGGGTCCAGAGAGATCATTATGTGTGTGATACTTAATACGTGCTGAGATGTGATCTGTGAAAGGGTGTGTGCATAGCTTTTCTAAGAGCATATCTAATATATTTGAATCACAGTAACTCCACTGCTGATTTACGTCCTAGCCAAAACCCAGGGTAAAGTGTGTGAGTGAATGTGGTCTGGACTTTGTGCAGGAGGGTCATTGCTGTAGAAAGCCAGTGTTCCTGCCTTGTGATCCACATACACTCCTATTCTGGAGCTGCTCACTGGAGGCAGTTTAGTTTCTTTATGATTGTGCAGGAAATAGAAGCAGGAGCTGCAGAGGTCCAGACTCCAGGACTGATCATTAAGTCCAAACAAACACTGATTACCCCACACTTTCCTGCTGATGCTTTTATATAAGACTGCTATAAGAAGCTCCAGGGCTCGAAATATCTTTTTGTTTTTAAGGGGGTCTCTCTATCTCATAAAAGTTGCCACATCCGGCGCATAGCCTAAAGGCGATACATTATAGGCGCGAGTGACGCTTTTGCGCAGTATGCATAGGCCTAGGCTATAACTTGACACACGCACACAACAGACAGAGATTTTTCATAGAAATTGATTCATTTTAGTTAATTTCAACATATTGATTGCAATAGTCCATATTTCATTTCACAACGTAACTCATTTGAACCAGACCACCATCTCAGATAGGCTATCCTCGGTGTCAAACACATTTCGTCTTTAACTTATACACAGGGAAAATGCGCTAACTGGCAGAAATTAATAAAGCCATTGCAGCCAAACTATGTTCTATAGGCTAATGTACACATTACTAGGCAACACAGGTGTTCAGTCGTCTTGTGTGTTGAACTGTGGAAATAAAACGAACAATTTTGGAATTTGCACTGAGATGTTGTCGGGTAGCCATTGATCCGCCATCAGAGATTGCTAACAGGTGTTTCAAAATAACTGGGAACTTTCCGGAGCTCTAAATGGCAGAGGATAACTATCAATTCACACAATCATTGAAGGGGGCCGTAATTTATGGCTTTGTCAATAAACATAGAAGAGGCGAAGCAAGTTCAACAGCAAACTGGACTTTTTCAGCACATATCAAACCAGGCTAGACCAATGAACGTCTACACAAAACACTCGCATCAAGCAGGGTGACTTCTTCGGACTTGCGAGTGCTGCTGCCAAATCGATCGTATGCGGTTTGCTCATATAGTCTAGTGGTGTGGTGGTGAAGTGCTGTGTTCAAGAATGCTGCGTTCAAGAGCGTAGGGTAGGTCTACGTCCAGTAGTAGCCTATATTTTAATTTAACGTCTTTAATGGTAAGAGATACAGTAGCACAGGGATGGATAATGAGCGTTGTTTAAGATTAAATTACAATGCCAGACACCTTCAGATATGAGAGACCCCCTCATATTTTTGACTTTGTTGTTTTCATGGGAGCCAGTCCTCACTATAAGGGAGCTCGGCTCCCTCTGGCTCCCACGTAATCCGAGCACTGCGAAGCTCCCCACTCCTCTCAACCTCCTAGTAGCAGCGTCTAGACACACATTCTCTACACAATCAACGATCAAATCTCTCGGGATGATCTCTCTGGATCTCATCTCTCCTCCCCACCCCCCACCCTCCTGTTCCCCTTAGACAGATGGAGGTTTCTGTATGCTGTGTTTGGATCAAGTATGAAGGGACATAAATCTGATGAAGGAGAAGAGAAAATACGACAAACTTAGACTTTGTGTATTACAGTGTGTGTTTGTTGTTTGTTTGTGTACACAAGTGTATCGTTGTCTGTGTATAAACGGTATCAATAGGATATACTTTCTTTTGTGTTAAGTGTGTGTGTGTGTGTGTGTGTGTGTGTGTGTGAGTGAGTGAGTGAGAGAGAGAGAGTGTTTTTTTTTTGTGTGTGTGTGTGTGTGTGTGTGTGTGTGTGTGTGTGTATTTATATATAATAATATAGGTTTTCGCTTTGGACAAAGGCATCTGCCAAATCCCATAACCATATATATAGTAAATAGTTGGGAAATTACGGTACTTGCTTCTTTGTGGGAGTATGTACATGTACATTAGTTTGTGTGTGTTTATATATGTACATCTGTACAGTATGTGTCTCTGTGTGTGTATGTGTGTATCTGTAGCTATGAGTGTGGGTCTGTGTGTGTGTGTGCAACGGTGTGTGTGTGTGTTTATTTGTTTGTTTGTGTGTCTAACTTACACCATAAGAGCTCCTCTCTTGTCACTGATTCAGGAAAAACAGCCAGAACATCAGACACTGAAACAGAAAATATCCCTTATAACACATATTTACATTATATAGTATGAAGATAATGATGACAGCATACTCATTTTCAAATCACATCAGCAGAGATGTATAAAGAAGGTTATGTGGCAGTCCCCAGATGCTTAAATCTTAACCCTTTCAGCCCTAGTCTCCAGCTATGTCAGCTGTGATCAACAGTTGATCTTTTTTTTTTATTTTTTTTTTTAAAGGAACTTAATTTTTTTTTTAACTCTGGGGCCCAGTCACACCTCCATATCTCTTAGGTTTGACAGCTGAAAGAAGGTTTAAAAGATTCAGTGAAACTATCATTCCTTTGCTGGACTTCCTTTATGGTGGTCTATATTTCTTACTGTCAGTTCTTCTGAGTGGGAGTTCAGGATCAGTACCTGGGAACAAACACAGAAACACTTATTCACACAGAATCTACAAAACAAACACACATTTGCTTTGTATACATGTACTCCACCTTTGGAGAAATGTTTGTTTTTAGAATCTGTGACAGGCCTGCTCTAAAAGGAAGTTTTTATCTCAACTGTAGAAGAGAATGCAACTTGATGACAGACTCACATTTTAAAGACTGGATGATCTGGATATGAGTCACTGTTGAGAGACACAGAAAATAACAAGAACTAGAACATTACAAGGTCTCATAAAAGTAGTTAATGATTGCTTCCATTCTAGATGTTTGTCCAACCTGCTGCAGATATCTTGGCTACATCCTCCCTGAAGATCCCTCCCAGTTTCTCCTCCCGCTACACCTTCATTGCAGAGACAGATTCCTTCACAGCCTCAAAAGAGGAAACTCTGCTTGAAGTTCACACTGGATAAGTCTTAAAAGCAAGGAGACTCTCTGATTAATGGGACATTTTACAAATAAAAATATAAAAGTTTAGAGAGAACTGTGTTAATATTCACTCAGGGCTGTGTTGTATCAAATGCTGTATCATGAGTAAAATCCGTTGCTTTGGTTTATCGTGAATGTTGTGCTGTATGGAACTGTGCTGCAAGGAGCACCAATGACTGACACAACATTCTGCAGAAAGAAACACACGCACACGGTGTGACAGGCCCCCTGAATATGAAGTCAGGGCCATTTCCTCCATGGCTGCAGACATACAGTAATGTTAAATCAGTCAGTTTGGTGTGTGTGTCATTATGCATTAGTGTGTTTAAGTGTGTGTGCCTGTTAGATACATAGTGTACCTACTGTAAAGCAATACAGCACACAACACACATTTTATTACACACCGTTCATTTTCAAATATGTCAAATGTTCCACAGGAAGGTATCCACTAGAAAAAGTTGACTGATATTTAGCAGGCCATCCAAAGTGGTACAGAGAGTGGTACAGACTCACAGCGGCTACGGAATCAAACCCAGTCAACTACCAGTCGATGACGATACACTTTATCTTTTAGTTAACACTTTTATCGATTCATTTCAGTTTCAGGAGTGCAGGTTAATGTCACCATGAGGAAACAGATGTGATCTTCTGTGTGTGAAAGCTTCTCCAGCTCAGCATCTCTCCTCTTCAGCTCAGCATCTCTCCTCTTCAGCTCAGCAGCCTCCTGCTCCATTTGCTTCAGGAGTCCTTCAGCCCGACTCACCTCAGCCTTCTCCTGAGCTCTTTCACCTCAGAGCGCCTTCTCTCAATGGAGCGGATCATCTCAGTAAAGATCCTCTCACTGTCCTCCACTGCTGTCTGTGCAGAGCTCTGTTAGGAGACACACAAAGAGGAGGGCAGGAGGCACACAGAGGGAGGTGTGTCAAAGAATTAGAACTTCATACTGCCAAGTAGAACTTGTTACTGTTACTGCCAAGTAGAACTTGTTACTGCCATGTAGAACTTTTTAATGCCAATTTAATGCCAAAATCCAGACCGTGGTAATCTAGAAAGATTAAGGGTCAGGCCACAAATAATGAAAATGGCCCAACTCAAGGGGTGGCACCAAGCATGCATTTGAAAATCTCACTGCACGCAATTGGATCACACTACAACCAATGTTTACTGACTGATTCCGGACTTTGACACAATTGGATCACACTACGACCAATGTTTACTGACTGATTCGTTGCAGCGCTGTCATCATCTGTTTAGCTCGGCTCATGGCCCGCCTATATCAGATATACCGTTCCTCGCGATGCAAGGGGTAAAAGTAACGTGCGTTATTACTCATTGCCAGTGTCTAGCAGAGACAATTCAATTGTGCTTTCGTGAGAACTCTGGATTTCCAGGGTTGCTCGTAATAATCGCGGTTGAGAAACCTCGAGCAGCAGCAGTGGAAAACACACTTTACAGAGGTACAAGCAAGTTATAACATAATCTGTTCATGTTTTGACACAGTACAACGTCACTGTCAAATTGAGGACACTAATAAAGTTATAATTAAATGTTGCGATCGTCATTTCCATTAAGTACACGATGTTGGTGTTCGATTTAAGACAACACTTTGTTTATTTTGTTGAAATGTATGCACTCCACGAGTAAGCACACAGGGCACTGCATTAAAGTGTACTGAAGTACACCATCTGAGACACAGTGACTGTGATCATGTGCAGTAATAAAATAGATTAAGAAATTCTAGTTCTAGATTCTAGTTTGTTAGTTTTGTAGCAGGACTCTCTGCAGTTCAGATCAGTGTGATGTGTGAAGACCCATCTGGTCTGGAGTTAAAACACCACTGGTCTGTGGTCATCCAGTCAGGCAGCAGATCAGTGTGTTTAATTATGACCCACCGACACTAGTGGCAAACTTTTCGGTTGACAATTCCTAGGACACCAAAACATGTGCTGGGCCCCCCAAAAGCCAAGTAGGCCAAATGTAGTTTAACTAGAGAACTGTTGCACCCAAGTTCAAGAAAAGTTTATGGTATATTGGTCTGAAGGGGCTGCATCAATCTAGCCCAACCACTCATTTGTGGTGTTGCAACCCCCAGTAAAAAATGAAAATGCAAAAACATGGGGCTTTAATTGCCACCGATAGCAACTTTGATGTGTATTATGTTTGGAAAGGAGCAGAGACACATGGAATGCGTTTTACACTTTTACTCAACTCTTCACTTACACTACATCGTATGTGCACACTCCTAAAACCACACAGCTGCTTCCATAACCACCAATACTGCTAGACTCAAACTTTATTATAGTAGTTCCCTTACTTCTTGCTCTAACAGTGTGTGAATACATTTGTTTTTGTTAATTAGTATAGTATAGAGTCTTAATTGTCCTATAAGGATATTCTTTTTCACACACATCATTACATTCCATGCAGGATATACACAGCCTCACACATATCACACATAACATAACATAAAACACACCATACCACCAATTATGTGTACACAACATGTGCCTTGAGTCTATCCAGTGGCAGTTCCATCTCCCGACCCAGCATGAGTGCTGGAGGCACCGCAGTTGTAGCATGTTGGCTGGCCCTGAGGGCGGTACATCAGGGTTTGGTTGAGTGCTAGGCATGTACACCCCTGAGTCAGACTCTGGTAGAACCACATCACACTACCATTTCCTGTGCAGAAGTGTTTTATTCCCTTATCAGAGGAACTGGGAAAAGTCTGGAGCCCATTATCTGTAGTGATGGCGCAAGGCATGCCGGACAGTAATGGAGTACATTTACTTGAGTACAGTACTTGAGTACAATTTTGAGGGATCTGTACTTTACTCGAGTATCATTTTTGGGGAGTACTCATGACTTTACTCAAGTACAATTTGAGAGGCAAATATTGTATTTTTTACTCCACTACATTTCTATCCATAACCGTGAGTACCCGTTACTATGGGTAGGAAAAAAAGAAAAATCTAAATTTGTTGTTTCCCTCTCAAACGTGATTGGATTGTTCAGGCGCCACTGATTGGGACAGCCTATCAGCAGTCACCTTCAGCTTTCCGCCAAAGTCAACTCCATGGTCAGATTTAGATAAGAGACGAAACCATGGACGAAACAATGGATGAAGACGCAGCAGATCCATCCCGGGAATGTGCCAACCTGTGGCCCCACCTCGCCAGACTATTTCAATTTTCTGAACAAGTTAATGATAGTTTTCACTTCAAGTGTTTCAATTACAAAATAGTATTTTGTATTTGAAATACGTATTTTAAATACATGTATTAGAAATACTGCTCATCCCTGGCCACATGGTAAAAAGATGAAAATGACTTGATTTTTCTTCCAATTCATTTTACATTCTCCAAGGTATTAACATTAACTTTTTTCATAACTCCATATAGGACGTTTCTGTACATAAATGTAAGCACTGTGGCAGTAGTAATGCAATATTTAGAAAATGTAGGCTACTCTTGTACTCTTGATACTCAAGTACTTTTAAAAACAGGTACTTCAGTACTTTTACTTAAGTAGACATCTGACTGTTGTACTTTCACTTGTACTTGAGTAAAATTTAGCAAAGGGTATCTGTACTTTTACTCAAGTAATGAAGCTGTGTACTCAACCATGCTAGGCAGCGGTGTTAATAAAAACACCACGATTCAACATAGCGCTGATATTACCTCTACAGTATGTGTTTTAAAGTTTGCCAATGATGTTGTCTCACTTTATCGAGTGATAAGAGTTTTCTGCTGGTAGAGATATCATACATCCCATTCATTTTAGCTTGTTTACACAACTGCAGTAGCCTTCAACATGTGGTGCATTTGTATTTGTGCTTAAGAGCACAGGCAAAGACGTCAGTCAGGCAATAAGAGGTAACGTTAGGATAATGTAAAGTCTCATGTCCCCAGGCATTGAGAGGTAACGTTAGGATAATGTAAAGTCTCATATCATGTCCCCAGCACTTGTCAAGCCAACTGCATGAAGATGTTTATGTCCCCAGTACTTTTCAAGCCCATGAATAGGACTGAATGGTACACACACACGTATTTCATTTCATATTTCACTGTTTCTCTTTGTGCATTGTCTCTTTCTGTCCTTCAGAGGGGTGTACCAGGACAGGGGGACACTTAGAGGCATCCTCCTCCTGTCAAAGTGACAGTTCTGACAAGGCTGCGATTGCTCAGGGTGTTGGCATAAAGCGCCCACTTTCAGGCGATTTCTCTGCTCTCTCCCACCATCACGCCATAATTTCTCTCCTCCAATGATGAGAATGTAAGTCATTCTAACATTTTTAGCAAGGACACTCCGTCTTCTGTCAAGATACCACTGAACATTGACAGCTGAGTTTTTGTGCTGTTTATTGAGAGAAAGCTCTTGAGAATTTCCTTGTGGTGCTGTACAGTGACTCAAGCATGGTATTTACGTGTGGTTTACAGACAAGTCCAGATTTACATGGGCTGGATCTGGATCTACACAATCTTGATCATATCAAGCTATACAGAGAGAGAGAGAGAGAGAAAATCATTGAGTAGAAGTGTGCGGATGACATCTTTAAACTGTGCTCTAGTTCGGCAAGTGAGTTTATGTGAGTTTCTGTGGCAGGTTGAGTCGCGTTAAACATGTGTGATTAACTAGGCCAGAAACAAAGTCGACTCTCCTCATTTAATTACATTCATTAATGTGAGGATGAGACTCTGAATGAGGACACACACCAGGCACACATACTCACACACACACATTTTTGTACTTTATGCATTTATAACCGTGCTAATTAATTCAGACCTTAATTAAGTGGTTTGATTGGAATGTTTTCACTTGATTAACGATGCTCAGGGTAGTCGTGGTGCAATTACCTGGCTTCCTGGAAAGAGTCGCAGGCAGTAGGGTGCTTTGGCACCGACCAGGAGGCAACGCACGCTAGTGGAACATTTCTGAAGATTCCTCAAAGCCTCTTTAAAAGGTGGAAGATCCATGATTGGCATTGTTTAAGACATTCAAACTAAAGAGAAACAAAGAGTGATCTCAGAGATTTTCGCTTTGTTTAGTAAAACATATGTATTTAGTATGACATACCAATAAATGACGAATGAAGGTATGTATACTATAAGTACATGTAAGTATGACTTTATGACTGTTTACGTATATCTGTTGACAGTTTACTCATATCTGGTGGTATTTTATTCATCAGGATCCACTGGCATCAGCAGCCTTGGCTCCTGTAATGGTGGGGACTAAGTTAACACAGCTGTAAACAGAAGGGGGTTACTCTGCATAAAATTGGCTGGATAAGGAGGCCTCCATCTCTCTGCACCCCCCCCCCCCCCCCCCCCCCCATGCCAGCACAAAGGGGAATTAAACTCTGGCGCACTGTTGCACAAAGCTCTGCTCCGAGCCCGTCACCAGTAATGACAGCATGCGTTCAAATCCGTAAACGTAGCCGTAAACGTTTGCAAATGTTTGCCTTGAGTTCTCCACGGATGTTTGCAAACACTTGCAAACTATTTGAGAAGGTAGTCTCTTAGAAACATACAAAGGATCTGGGCGAAGGATTACCGCTAAAACGGCATGTTTACGCTAAATCACTCGAACGGAACTGTTCAGAGAAAACATTTCCGCTACAGTTTGAACGAACGAACCTCAGGCCTGCTCTGCATTGAGCCGCTGTCTGGCCCAGTTCAGCTTGGCCTTTGATAAATGTGTTTTGTCTCCGTGCATCACACAGCCAATATGCATCTCAGCGGGGGGAGATGAGAGTGACCTTTTATTTATGGGGTGATTTATTACCAGCTCCCGGTCTCTATACTGTATGCACCAGCTGCGCAGCGTGACTGGACGAGTGGGGGTTGGGGTGAATATGAGAGAGGACGGACATTAGGCTATCTGGACACTAGAATGTAAAGTACTGTATAAGTCCCACGCTTATGGGATGTTTTATGAGGCCGTAGATGGACTGGACCTCCTAATTCATTTATAAGTTCATTATCATTAAGACTGAAATGCAACTTTGTTTTACGTCTTCCCCCCCCTGACAGAATTATACAAATTAGGTTTGCTGTTTTCATGGTTTGCTAGGCTGTTTCACTAATCACTCTGTAATGGAGAAAAGCTAAAAAGCTCTCTTTAGAAATAACTCAGTTTTCAGAGATGAGCATGTGCCTTTGAGAGGGGGTTCTGAACAGCTTAAAGCTTGTTGTCAGTGTAATCTATTGTGGAAGGGATATAGTTCAATCACATCACAGGACATCTGCTCAGTGCAGACGACCACAGGCCCATGTGTGTGTGTACAAGCTTTACAGGTGTGTCCATTGGCACAAGACAATAACACAGGTGACACACCCACAGAAAGGTTCAAGGTCTCTGTCCAGGAGCCAGTCATTTATCAAGCTGTGTGTGTGAGGGACACCCATCAATCATTCATGACGGCCACTGGGCAGGTTTGCATCTCCGTGGAAACCATCGCAGACAAGGGATTGGCCAGACAGCTGGTTGTACAGATGGGGGATCTGGAGAAGAGCCAACATTTATGGAAGCTATAGATGCATGTGTTGTCTATGTGTTTGTGTGTTATGTGCGTTTGCTTCAATATGATCGTTTATGATGGCTCAACAGATGTCTCCATTCCGAAAGGGGCTATTGAAGATAAGGGATGTCATCACTGGTTAGGCTCAGCCACACTTGAGAAGGACCCTCTGCATCCATACCACCATCAGACCTGTTATTGCCTCCCTCTGGGGAAAAAAAAAACCTTCATCTTGATTGCTTTTTATTTGACACTATTTTTAATTACACTGCATAGTTGGTATTATTGCTTTACTCACATATGTTCTCTCTCTCTTCAACACACACACACACACCAGTGCGCTCACCAAATCTCATGTGGGTTCATTCTCACACACACACACAGAATTTTGGCAAAGACGCTTGGACACATAGACAAGACACACACATACAAGGATACCGGTACTCACATAGAAACGCACAAAAACATGCACACTTAAGACACACTAATATACACACACTCTCTTTCTCTTCCTCTCAGAAACACACACAAGGACACAGTTGTGTGATGTAAGGCTCATAATAGCATCAGTGGCAGATAAGGTGTGTGTGTGTGCGCGCGCGTGTGTATACACTCGCTGCTGTCATAAGACGTTTTGCCTGAAGTGTTGCCCGGCTAGCGCGGCCCCCTCGCCAGGCGGGGCACAGATGTAATCGGGGTGTGTCTCGGCGGGAGGGTGACGGGCTCATTAAGCGCCATCAGTCACGCAGGGCGCCTCCTGCTGGTGCAGTAACACCTCGCGCTGAGAGCATGATGCCCACTCCCTGCAGGCCCCACATCCGCAGCAGACGGACAGGAGCTGCCACAGGACAAAGAGAGAGAGAGAGAGAGAGAGAGAGAGAGAGAGAAAGGAGAAGATGAAGAGAAATGGAGGGAATGAACAGTGACAGGAAAAAGAAAAGGGAGGAAAGGATATAAGAGAAAGGAAGGAGAAAGTGGGGGGGGGGTGGAGATTACAGAAAAGAGATGAGACTGAGAGGTGAGGACAGGATTGTAGAGAAGACCAACAGTGATAGGTGATGAGAGGACAGGAGAGAAAGAGAGTGAGGGCACAAATAGAGGGGGGTGGGGGGTAGATGGGGGGAGGGAAAATGGCTATCCACTGACAGCAGATGAGAAGATGAGCTCAGAGAGAGGGCAGTTCTGCTCAGCACCAAGTATGAGCCGGCCAGCCAAGGAAACAGGCTGAAAGAGTGGAGGAAAGCTGAGCTTCTCTGACTGAATAGTTTCTGAACATTATATAGATTCTCTCTCTCCCTGTGAATAAATGAATGATGCCACCTTATGGTACTTTACAGCTATCTGTGTTTAACCCAGGGGCATTTTTTGCTCCCCTCTGTGTGTGTGTGTGTAGTGGGATGATTTTTGGCAGAATTGTGAAAGAAAAAAAGCTCTCACAGCAACAGCATTGTTAGCAGCAGCTATTTTAGGGGTTTAGGGGTTAACTGCGCCACACACACACAGCATGTGAGATCGATGGGGAAATAAATAAATAAATGAAATAGATATCGCCAGCATACCTATCTGCTGCTGCTAGTTTCTGTTAGCAGGTAATAAGATGTCAGCGAAGATTGATAGCCTTTAGGGTGTTGTGTGTGTGTGTGCTTGGTGGCTTGAATATTTTCACCACACTAATGTGGAACTGGACTGGAAGAAGCCAAACAAGCCAGCGACATCAGGGGTAAGCAGGAAGAAGTCCAGGGTTGACCAGGAAGTAATTTAAAATTTGGCATTACTATTTTTTGGTTACACTTTACTTGACAGTATCTAGAGTGACATGACACTGTCATAAATGTGTAATAAACATTATAAACAAGTCAAACATTTATGACATAACAAGGACGAATCTTTGAAGGCTGCTTTTTTGTGGAAGGTACATCATCGAATTTTGCCAAAGCACAGTTCAAATGTCAAGCATCCTTCAAATTCTACCAAGGACAAAGTTATTTGTTTCACAGAATTTTCTAGAATCCCTTAGCCGTATCCCTAGCATCCCTGATTCACCCACACAGTTGACTATGTATTCAAATATAAATATTGTCTGTTTCTTTGTAAATTGATTGTCATTGTGTTAAGTAGGCTAAGTTTAGTAAGGGCTCAGGTCATTTTGACAACTTTGAACTCTCACACTGAAATTGTCTAATGAAGGCTTTTAGCAGGGATGTTTGTGCAGGGTGTGAACTACTAAAGAAACATTTTCTCTATAAGGTTTTGCTTAATGTTTGCTTAATGGTCACTGTTCTGTAGTTGATTGTAGGAATCAGATCAAGGATGTGTAATTTAATTTATTTATGCGGGAGAATTAGTGTTGTATTTATTGTTTTTCAAAAACGAGTGGGCAGGATACAGCTTCCTGCACACTCGCTAGTCTGTTCCATTGTGGGTTCTGAATGCTCGGAAGAAGCCTTGCGTTGTCTCAGAAGGATCTGACTCAGCATGACTCCGTTTTACCAAAGAAGGATCCTTGACCTTGAAAAACAGGTAACATACAGTACAACATTTTCTGAATTAATTTCTGTGGCAATCAGTCCTTCTTTATGTCTAATTCATCATGTTTACATGATTCAAAAGGTTATTTAAAGTCTGAAGTCTAAAGTGCTTTTAGTTCTGAGGTAAACAACTTCACTCATTCTTCCAAACCATTTCCCATGGACTGGATTCTGTTTTAGACTGTTTCCATGTTAGCACGCAGTGGCCATTTTAGTTGTCTAGTGCCAAGACCCGCATAATGTAACATCAAGTAGCATTTCAAGTGCTGTCCACAAAAAGGAAAGTGTTGCCCCTCACCCCCTCCCCCTCATAGCTTGAGGATCCAAGCCACGAGTCAAGTGTAAGTTGATCTTTTAATGTATAGGCTAGCAATGCTTGCCTGCAAAAGTAACTCATGATGTTATTTTTTGGTTACACTTTACTTGACAGTATCTACATAAGAGTGACATGACACTGTCATAAATGTGTCATAAACAGGCCCGTCGGAAGGGGGGGGTGAATTGGGCGGTCGCCCAGGGCCTCGCGCTCTGGGCCTCGCACCTGGCCAATGATGTTGCAGATTTATCTCTAAATCTTTATTGCTGCTCTTTATACAATATGTCTCTAAAATATAGAACTGTATTTCATTTAAATCTGCATAGACATTGTTTAAGATTTAAAAACAAAGTAAATAAAAATGAATATCTTTTAATTTTATTTCATGACGTCGTTACGCAGGCTAGGCTTGTAGTGGCCGCCGGCCGGCCAGGCTTGTAGCGGGCTTGTTGTAGCGGTCAGCCAGGCTTGTAGCAGCCGGGAAGGCGAGCTAGAACGAAGGGGAAATGTCGGCAGCACGTCCGCGCGACTGCTTTCGTAAATTTCAGTCTGATGCTGAGAAAAGAAAGAAACTAAAACAGAAAGAGGAGTTCAACAAGACACTGCATGGTTCTCTGGATCGGTTTGTGAATAATTCATCTAGAGATGTGGCCGAGCAGCAGCAGGCACACAGGGATAGTGACAGTGGTGCTACGGTTATGGAGACAAGCATTAATGTTAATGTTGTTAGCACCAATGAGGGCAGTAGCGATTTAACAACAACTCGATCGTTACAACTGGAGGAAAGCATCGAAAGGGAGGAGGATATCCAATGTGAGAATCAATAAAGTATTTATGCAATATGTGCCATTGTAAATTAAATCACTGTGCATAGCCTACGAAAGCCAGAAAGGTCGATTTTTTCTAAGTAGGCTATGGTGAGTCAATCTATGTTATGCGTGTTATTAATTTGTCAGTTTATGTAATGCACATATCTTCAATAGTTTAGTTTGAATGTCGTGCGCTCGATATCGACAAATTGCGTTCAGTAGCTAATAGCCTACTTCATGACCTTTTTCTTCAAGTCAAAATGTTCACCTTTAGCTATGTCTGTGTTAACATGTATGTCTGTGTTGTTGATGTGACGGATAATAAACGGCTTATTATGGCCAACGATTTATGTAATGTTATATATCATTCCCCCTCTTAAAGACATGTCAATGTATTATCCTACTACTAAATATACACCGACAGTAGCCTAAGTTATGTGTAAAGTAGGGTGTAAAGTAGGCTGCATGATTCCATGCACGTATAGTTAAAAGGGCCTCGCACCCGTCAAGTTCGCACAGGGCCTCGCCCCCCTCTTGCAACGGGCCTGGTCATAAACATTATAAAGTCCAATATTTATGACATAACGCTTCTGTTATTGAGTGTCATTTGGTTTTTGTCATGACAAGTTAGTGTTAGAGTTAGAGGTTAGGAGTAGGGTTCATGTGTCATGAGAGAGTCATGTGTTTATGACCGTGTCATGTCGGTTGGTTGGTAAGGGGTCCGGAGGCTTGAAAAATAGGAGGGTACAAGATTATGTTGGGCTTTGAAAACAAGAAGAATGATTTTGAATTGAATACGGTATTGCACAGGGAGCCAGTGTAGTTGATGTAGGATTGGAGTGATTTGTTGCCAGGGCCAGGTACGGGTGAGAAGATAGTTCTAAAGTTACAGTCTAGGGCCTTAACATGATCAATTTCACAGACAAGGTACAACAGACAGACAAGAGGCAGCTGAAATCAGGAAGAATAGTAACAATACAAAAAAGAATATAAAAAATAGGAATACAAAAAATAAAAAAAGATCAAATTGAAATCTTTACAAAATCAATTTGAGTTTGTATATATACTGTAAGCATATAAAAACTGATCATAGTTAACTTTTTAGAGTGCTGTGAATGTTTAAATGAGTGGACAACTGTGGGGACAACTGTGGACATTTGTTACAGAACACTGAAGCTTCTAAGGATGAATGTTGACCACTGCTAGTCTCAGCCTCTGACAGTCAGCACCTTAGTTCAGGACAGCCATGTTTGATAGCAGACTCTGCTACAAAAACCCTGTTTCAATTTATCTGAGTCACGTCAGCCTCTGATAGCCATGTTTTTCAGCAGACCCTGCCTCTGACAGTCACCAAGTTAGCCTTTCGCAGCCATGTTTGTTGATTAATCAGTTGACACTAATTAAGCAGACGATGAGTGACTGGCTGCTCCTTGCTTGACTACATGCTGGTATCCTCGAGCTGGGAGCATCCGGTGCTAATGAAATGGTCCTCAGTCTGGCACAGAACGTGCCAGAACACTCACAAGTCACAACAGATGGGTCAAAATATCTTTATATATATTATAAATCAGCTGGTACAGTATTGCCATCAGGCCCGGATCTAGGCTGCTCAGATTGGGGGGGCAAATAGAAATTTGGGGTGGGCACAATGAATACCCCCCCCCCCCCCCCCCCCGCTCAGTTTCACCTACAAATGCCTTACTTTTCACCTTAAAACCCGTATCTAATAGCAAACAGAACTGTTAATCATAGACCTGATTTTAATATTTACAGATATCTTGACTATATTTAACATCTATTTTCTATGTGGCCTGTTATGAAATCATGTATTGAACAATAAAGCACAGTTAAGCTTTAAGAAACTCAAATAGTCTACATGTATGCTTAGCATCATTAAGGCTACTTTGACAAACTCTTAGTCAGCTGATTTTAATATTTACAGATATCTAGGCAATATTTGTAACATTTATTTTGTATTTGGCCTGTTATGAAATCATGTATTGGACAATTTAAACACACTGTGAAACCTGAAGCCCAAAGTTGGAGACATGCATTTAGACATTGCTGCAAATGTAAAACCGGATTACTCTGGAATGGCTAACTGTACAGGGGAATGCTTTCCACCTTTTTATTCGGTAAGGTCTGCTGTTTCTTCTAAAATATGGTTTCTCATGTGTTCGGGAACAATTTGTGAAGTATTCCAACAAGATGAATGGGTAGGGAGATGGGCGCAGAATGTAACATGATAAATTAAAGTTACTTTTCTCGCGAACCGTTTACCACAACTTGCGGCCAACATCGTTTAAAAGCTGAGAAAAAGCTCTTTCGTGTGATGTGATACATGTAATATCTTTGTGAAGAGTAGGCTATCGGAGTATAGGCTATTTCAGCAAAGAATGGGTGAATTTGGACGCACTTTCTTTCTTGCCGTGCGCTGTCACATTCTCCACTGCGTAAAAGACATAGGCTAAATTAATTTGCGTTGTGAATGCTAAGCTTAATCAGGCCATAGGCTAAATAAAAATCGCTAGTCGGATGCAAAGCAGAATATAGAAAGAAATGGGCACCAAGGCCACAGTGTCCTGTGAACCTCCGATTTTCAAAGGGACATCACGGCCAACGCAAGGGGCAACGACGTGGCCGCCGTAAAATTCCCACCCTGCTTATAACACAGTTAAGGAATGACCAATGTTAACAAACTAACTGGCTAGATCACCTTAGAAAGCTAACATGTACATTAGCTAAAAATAAACCTTATTCAAACGAGAATAATACAAAAAAGGTCTTTATTTAAACCAGCAACAAGAATCTATATTACATTTAGTAACCTATAACCTTTATGGAAATATAGCTAAGCCCTCTCTACTGAAGTATGAAACAGCAAGTGATGCACTCAGTGTGGAATGGTAGGGGAACGCGTCTGCTGCTCCGGTAGCTTATTTATGCTATCCAATCAGCAAATCAGAAATTCATCATCGAAATTCAGACGGGACGAATTAGAAAAGTGTGATTGGCAGATTCAATAGCTGTCAATTAAAATTGACCAATTAGGTGGGGCAGAAGAAATATTTGGAGGGGCATTGCCCCTCCCAGCCCTATTCTAGCCTGGGTGTTCCCATGCTGCCTTGCACGCGATTTGATTCACGCTGCTAAGGCAGCCTGGAGACCATGGAGCAAATTTTCGCCTGAGATAGGGGACCAATCACAGAACAAGGGGGAAAGCAAGACGATGATGAGCTATGCACAGACACATTTGATAGACATCCGTGGCACCCAATAAACGGATCTGGGCATTGTTTTCAAATACAGAAAATTAACGTTTGGTTCCCAGACCACGTATCATTGAGAAGTGGTGGCGCTAGCCAGGCTAGCCCTATTCTAGATCCGGCCATGATTGCCATGCCAACAGGATGTTATTTGTTTGATATTTTACAGTTTTGTGGAGGTTTACTAACACATTGTGGGCCTTTCTGACAAGGTGTGCCCACACAAAAAGGGGGGCCCCATATCCCCAACTGTATCCTTGGTAACAGGGCGCAAATTGATACGGTGTGGGATAGCTTAGCTGCACTGCAAAAAATGATATCTTACCAAGTGTTATAATCTTATAATAAGATAAAAAAAATCTAATTAGTATTGTTTTTAGTATAAAGATACTTACTTTGAGCTTTCTTGTAAGATTATAGGTTTAGTCAGATTTTTTTTTTCTTTTTCGCATGGCCAATTTTCCGTCAAGGATTTCCAGGACACTGAAAGACCGGGGTGCACGAAACTTGGTGGCCATGTAGCCCCACAAGGATAGCTTGGAAGATAAGCTAGATAAATTTAGCCAGATAAATTTACTTGTTTTCATGTCTTAATTTATAAAGATTTTGACTTATTTTAAGTCAATTAATCTTACAAGAGTATCTTTTTTACTAAAAACAATACTAACTAGATTTTCTATCTCAATATAAGTTTATAACACTTGGCAGGATATCATTTTTTGCAGTGTGAAAAATGGTCAAGCGCAATCAGACGTGAGATCAATTCAACAGGCAGTGGGAAAGTTGATAGAACAGGCTGTGAGTTTTGTGGAGGTTGTTTTTTTCTTCAATTGACCTAAGATTATGAGCTGTGTGCATGATTCTGCGGAGAAAAAGTACTAAAGCTGAAATGTGCAACATGATGAAACGGGTATTAACAGTGTTAAATGAAATGCAACATCAATGACGAGCCTAAGTCTCTGTTCTGGTGTCTGGTGGCTCAGTTTCAACTGGACACACAGTGGGTCTTATCTGGGGCCTGTCTGATGAGGGATGAGGATGGTTTAGACCCCTGTGGTTGCTGGGTAACTGCGATGACTACAGACACATGGATGTGATGAAGTTTAGAGGTGTAAACAGCCTTCAGATGTGCCAAGTTCGATTTAGAATTAGCAAAAATTTTCTCTCCATTTACTCTCTACTCATAACATTTTCTTTTTTTTCCCCACTTCTTAATGCACAACTTTCCATGATCTGATCTCTCTCTCTGCGTCCCAGTGTCCCTGTTCGCCTGCTCGAAGTCCGCTTCACTGACTGACCCTCTGGCCTCACCGCTCCTCTCAGCTCACGCTTGGCATTCTAATTCCATCTCCCTTTGTAATGAAAAAATAAAATAATTATTATAATGAAAACACATGCACAGTATCTTAATGAAAGGTCCTGACTTGTGCTCAGGGAGTTATTGCTATCTAACAAAACAACCAACGACCACAAGTTCAAGTTTATTTATATAGCCCATTATCTTACACAGCAGTGGTCATTCAATGTGCTTTACATTTTGTGCATAAGAGACTAAATTAAGTTTTAAAGACTTGATTAGGAAATATAAAATAAATGGCGGCACAGCCAACAATAAAGAGGATATACTTAGTAGTCAGAGACTTTCTAATGAGGAAACACAGCACTCAAAAAATCCTCCATAGAAATGCATGGGGTTAGTTTGTAACGTAAGGCTCGTGAAGCCTTGCGCATGCGCATTTCTGCTGAAATAGATGCCCGATAAGTGCCCAAAAAGCGTTGCAATATGGCCGCCGAGTGGAGGGACTTGCCTAAAAGGACTTTGGTACTGTTGCTTTCTATTAGAGAAATGTAAATATATATTTCCATGTCAATGCAATACTCAAATACTCCTGTTCAATGAGTGCCGTTATGTATATACTTGGGGAGCCTGGGATCCCGGGACCTCTGAGAAGGCAGTTGTGTGGGCTAGTAAGAACACATACAAACAGTCTTAGTTGAGATGGTGAGGACTCTACTAAGAGACAAGAACCTGGTGGGGAGCTTCCTTAAATCACAACCCTACAGAGCTGACAACCAGTTCTGCTGAAGTCATCAGTCAGAGAATTAGTCCTGTGGAATCTTAAAGAGCTTCAAATGAACCCGTGGACTGTGTGCTGGTCGTCCATTTTCAGAGTAAGAGCCTCATTGTTGAAGCACTTTTCGTTGTTTGAGGTATTAGCTCACCGCTGGCCACCCCATCTCTTTCAGGCTGTCATTACTGTGCTTGTCTGGGGAGGAACTCCTCTCTACATACTGTATGTCACTCATATCTGACATTCAACCAATCAGGAGGTAAAACTCTGTCAGGTGGACAGGGCTACTAATGAATGCTCCATTCCGGAATCTGTTACGTTAAACATACCTCGCCAAGGCAACCATCTGTCAATTTCAAGAGAATCCCACCCAGTCTCGCTTGAGTGAAGCTCACTGCGGACGATTCTGTGTCTGATACAACCAGGGTGCGATTTGTGTAAAAACCAGAGGGGGGGATGATTTTGAATGAGTTTGTAACCCCCCCCCCCAAAAAAAAAATGAACGAACGATTCATAACCTAGTAATGTCATGGCTAATAATAGCCTATAATAATTTTGCCACCTTTGTAACATTTTAGTTTTAGTTTACTGTGGTGTATGACTTTAAACAGCGAGTGTGCTTGGTATGATGATCAGCTCCTCTAATGCAGGATAGGACTACGTTTTGAGAAGCATACAAATTCACCTTGTTCTTGCCCCATCTGAAATGACACCTCTACTTTTGCTGCCTCCATCCTTTCTGTATTTGTTGTGTAAAAAAAACGTTGTATATGATGGCACTGAAGTCTTAAGTTAGTGAATTGGCTAACAGTGTTAATTTGTAACCAAATAGCCTACACATTGCGCTACACGCTGCGTAGGCTACTTGCATTCTCTCTCCTGCTGATTTGCGTTCAGTAGCCAAGCGCGTACAGTAATATTGCAAAAGTTGAAAAAATAAATGTGTTTATTGTAGCCTACAGAAAATAAATAGCCTATCATACTGTCAGTGACTTGCCTACAGTGCAGTGAAGAGTTTGGAGAGTAAAGTTATAGGGCAACTTGAAGTTTTATGAAAATAATTTATGAATCAGAACATAAAGACCATGAAGCTTCTATTTCTTGCAGCTGTTAAAACACCCGCTAGATAGTTTAAATACCCACCAACATTCGTTTTTGCAGTACAGATTATTCTGAAAGTTATTTGTCTACTAGGCCTCATTTAATGTAAGTTCCTTCAGACGATGGGCCTACGTTCTACTCCATTGAAACTAGCCATTTATGATGGATTACACACTCGACATTCTGAAATGCACGATCAAGGCCAAATTAAGTTATCACGCAGCCACTGTGTCAGCAGCATGAGTGCTGATGGTGACGGTGCGTTTCTGACTTAGACTGTTCTCACATTGCAGCGCTTTACTTATATGAAGTAGCATTAATCAACATGAGGGGCAGAGGGGGATAAATGTTGTCCCCACCGGGGATAAAAATAATTTAGCAGAGGTAGGGATAGGAAAACCAGAGAGGGGGAAATCCTCACCATCCCCCCTACAAATCGCACCCTGGATACAACCAACCTGCGCTGGCTGCAAATACACCCCTGGCTCCGTATCAAACACCGAACAGCTGTGTTTTAATTTGGTTCTGTGCTTGTGTGAAATTAAGTGTGTGTGTAAGTGTGAGAATATGTCAGTGTGAGAGTCAGTTCACACATTTGTGTGGAAAAGAAAAGTGGAAATGCTAAACAAAAAAAAAGTGGAAATGCTAAACAGACTTAAATCTCTCCAATCTTTCTCTCTCTCTCTCCTCTTCTCCATTCTCTCTATCTTCTCCATTCTCTCTCTCCTCTTCTCCATTCTCTCTATTCTTCTCCTGGTCATTACTCTCCTCCTCTCCAGCTAATGGGGGTTATGGCATCTGTCTCGGTATCATACACACACACTCACTTCACCAACCATTCAGCCATGGTAGCACTAAATCATGTAGTCCAGGACACACACATGTACACACAGAGTCCAACACACATTCCAGCACAGAAACACATTGTTTCCATGCATAGACAACCCCATCTGTGCCAGCATACATGGATTTACACATTAACAATCTTGGTCCAATTTTAAAAGCGCCAAGCAACAGTACATTGAATATTCAAGTAATGTGACTGTATCTTTCCTCAAAAGAGTTGATGAATGTCCCACAAGTTCCAACACAACTGGCTTTTTGAGAAGCCAGAACCACTGATGTGCATTGTGTGGTCTGGCTAAAATGTTTTTGGTAGACCCCAAATTCTAAAATGGATAATTCCAGTCCTTGATTATGTGTCTCACTGAAATCCAGCACAAACTTAGCCCCGCCCACAACATTTTAGGTTGGGAAGTTCGGTCTGGATTTGTTCCGTTGAGAAACAACTATGCCCGAACAAGAGGTTTGAAACGTTGAAGGATTGTTCGAAGATTGAAACGTGGGACGAATGAAACATTCCAGTTACTTATCGCAGACACTGCGATCCAACGCATGGGACGTGACGTAGCCACGGATCCAATAAAAGCACTTTTCAATCACGCCGATAGGCTGAGAAGGCGTCAGTCAATCCCTGAGCCCGCCCCCAGGGCTACAAATATTCATGACAGACGCCGCCTCCGCCTCTTTCTATACTTCGCTTTGAAGTGATCCATCCGAGTATTTCACTAACTATTCGTATCATGTCCTCAGATTGGAGATTGCTCTCAGACTCGAGAGTAGCCTATTCTTATTCGACTCCGTGAGCCTTACTCACTTAAGCCGGTGAGTGGATTTTTGCTGGTCACTGGTTTTGAGTGCCACGAGTTGGATCAAACTAAAGAAGTTAACTGGCAAGCCTGCTAGCCAAGTAGCTTGCTAGTTTCTGTCAGGCCTGAGTTTGTAGCTAACGTGAACTGTTGCTTCGGTCGCTTTACCGTCTTGGTGAAGTGAACCGAGCTTGTATTTGTTGACTAAACTTTTCTTCTCTTTCTCAGAATGTCGAGACAGTTGTACCCTGAGTGTGGGCACAGCAGGGATAAGGGGGTCCGGCACCGACGGTGCATTGTTTGCCTCGGCAGAGAGCACGCCTCGGCAGCTTTATCTGACGGCCCCCCCTGCGACTTTTGTGCCACCTTAACACTCGCAAAGGCGAACAAACGTCTCGCTTACTGGATTCACAGGGAGGCGAGGGAGTCACCGGAGGATCAGCCTACAGAGATTCCTGAGGCTGACCGGAGCACACCTCTCCATCAGGAGTTTAGGGAGCCTGGTGGCTGCGCTCCCGCCACAGCTGCCCACTCCCCCGCGTACTCTCGGAGCAGCACGCCACGAGGTTGCAGTGGAGTTGCCTCCAGAATTCTCCAACCAGCCGTTGCCGGATTTGGACTTGGGGCTGGATTCGGGTAGCCTACCAGATGTGTACAGCGACGGGGAGGTGTCGGAGCTAGACATCGTCCCCATCGTCACCCACTATGCGCCTGGGCCGTAGGCCCCTCCTCCCCACCCCGTTAAGAAGACACCAAGCCGCCCTGGCGGAGAAGGGCTACCTGGCGGCTGGGCAAGCAGCATGCTCCATCAACACAGCGGCACTGCTGCAGAGATACCAGGCAAAACTGCTCACTGAGCTGTCATCTGCCCTGGGCGACAACAGTGAAGTGGTGGTGGAGCTGCGCAGGGCAACGGACCTCTCTCTTCGCCTCACCCGCTGCTCCTCACAGGCTGTGGGGCGTGCAATGGCAGCATCGGTGGCGACACAGCGCTTGCTGTGGCTCTCACTGGCTCAGCTCTCAGATCGAGAGAAGACCCCACTCCCTGATGACCCGGTGAGTGTGGATGGGGTGTTTGGGGACACAGTCGGGATGATGACTGCGAAGTTTGAGGCAGAACAGAAAAGCCGTGTGGCCTTTCAAGCCTGGATGCCACGCAGCGGCAAGGCCGAACCCCGTGGCTCAGCAGGGCCGACAGCGACAGGGGGCATGAAAAGGGGGAGTGGTTTTTTGCTCTCCAACCCCACCGGCAAAGTTCCAGGCACGCCGGGGGTGGCAGAGGCATCCCTTCAGACCGCCTGCACAGCCGCAACCTCAGCCTCAGCAGCCGGCAGGTCAGAGCCAGAGCGCACCCCAGGCTCCACGCCACACGTTGGCCTGCCGCGGGGGTGTGAATAGGCCTCAGGGGACCTGATGGCAGAGGCCTGAAGAGAGGGGGCGGGGAGGAGAAATCCCCACCGCGAAAAAAGACAGCCTGTTGCTCACATGCAAAAATCATGTCAAGCACATTGTGCCAGTCTACACAAGCACTACACACTCATGTTCAAAACACTGTCCCTGTTGGCGCAGAAATAAACCATGTTTGTGCAATGTCCCCCTCTATACATCCACTAGTAGTTCAGCAGCCAGTCACCCATGTTTATCTAAACAATGTGAGGAGCTGCCCTCTGATCACAACCCCCTCCCCCCAAGCTGGGGTGGGGATGAGATTGAAAACAGACATATTGGCCATGAGCGGGCCCCCGACCAAATATTCAGTGTGAAGCCCAACCTAGCAGGTTGTGTAGAAAGCTGGCGCGCATGCGCTGTTTCCCCATGGATGCTCAAAACAGTGTCAGTGGGTTACACGTTGCAGTTTGCTCGCCCCCCACCAAAATTCAGCGGTGTGATCCAGTCTGTAGTCCCGGAGGAGCAAATCCCCTTTTTGCAGAGGGAGGTAGACTCCCTCTTGCTAAAAGATGCGATTCAAGTAGTCCCACAGGGGGAAGAGAATGCAGGTTTTTACAGCCGCTATTTTCTGGTCCCAAAAACAGACGGAGGCTTTCGGCCAATCTTAGACTTAAGAGTGCTGAACAAATCCCTCATGAAGAGAAAATTCTGCATGCTGACCAACCGCCAACCCCGCCAAGCGATTGGTTTGTGACACTAGACCTGTTGGAGGCCTACTTTCACTTCCGGGTGGTCCCCAGACACCGGAAGTTTCTGCGGTTTGCATTCAGAGGTACAGCGTACCAATTCTGTTGCCTACCGTTCGGGCTAGCGCTCTCACCTCGCACCTTCACGAAGTGTGTGGAGGCGGCCATCGCCCCGCTGCGGCTGCAGGGGGTGCGTCTGTTCAATTTCATCGACGACTGGCTGCTATGCAGCAGCTCTCAGGAGCTGGCAGTGCAGGAGACCCACTTAGTGTTGTCACATCTCCATCGCCTGGGCTTTGCGGTCAACATGAAAAAGAGTGTTCTCAGACCCAGTCAGACGTCACGCTATCTGGGCATGGTGTTGAACTCGGTGACCATGACAGCCACCCTCTCTCAGGAGAGGAGGAAAGCCATAATGTCGTGCGCTGCCCAATTCAGGCTTGGTCAGAGGGTCACTTCTCTTCTCCACCAGAGGCTTTTGGGCATGATGGCGTCCGCAGCAGTCGCCTTGCCGCTGGGGCTGCTACGCATGCGGCCTTTTCAAAGGTGGTTCCTGTCCCAAAAACTCAACCCCACAAGAGAGAGCAGAGCGGTGGTGAACTCGAAATGCAGGAAAGCCCTGGCGATATGGAGGTCCCCTCGGTTCCTCAGTTCTGGCGATATGGAGGTCCCCTCGGTTCCTCAGTGCCGGGGCCCATCTGAGCTTAGTGACGCACCGCATGGTGGTCACGACAGATGCCTCATTGACAGGATGGGGAGCTCTATGCAATGGGAGGTCAGTGAACGGGTGCTGGTCAGCTGCACAGGCCAAATTGCATATAAATGTATTAGAGCTACACACAGTGAGGTGAAGCACACACTAATCCCGGCGCAGTGAGCTGCCTGCATCAACAGCGGCGCTTGGGGAGCAGTGAGGGGTTAGGTGCCTTGCTCAAGGGCACTTCAGCCGTGCCTACTGGTCGGGGTTTGAACCAGCAACCCTCCGGATACAGGTCCGAAGTGCTAACCAGTAGGCCACGGCTGCCCCCAAAAAGGAGCTGCCCCCAAAAAGGAGCAAAAAGGTGTGTGCTTCTTTGGGCCTTAGAGTGGTGTGAATGGCTAGCCAGGGCCAAAGCCACTCTGACTGGGGAGAGGAAGGAGTGTCTGGGTGTGTATCCATTAACTCAAGTTAGTGGCATCTTGGCCTTGATTATTCAAGCGAGGTTTAGTTCAGCTTCATCTCTGCTCGTGCGCGAGGTAGAACAGTAGACCAAAACAGTAGATTGTCGAAAAGACGATATATGTCGTAAAATTAAGACAATAATATTTCTGTTCGATTTGGCAAGCGCCATCTACAGGATTTTCATTGAAAGTCATCAAATTTAACATCGAAAGAAAAAAAAAATAGATTGCCTACAGAAATTGCAGAATAATGAAAGTATACATTTAAAACAATGCTAATGGTTTGAAATCAATTGCGAGTTTGATTGGCTTCACTCTTGCACACATAGACTATACTGTCTATGCTTGAACAAAACGAGCGAATTAATAAATAGTATAAACTCAAAAACAACTTATGGATATGCATATGGATATTCAAAACGATCTATAGCTTATGTTCTTAGATTAAAAGAGTTCACTCCAAATTATTGTCTAGGTAAAATAAATTAGTATCCTAAGTCCCAAAGTTTGAAATAAAATGATCTGAAATGCAATGGCTTTCAATTCAATTTATGCCTAGTATTTAATCTGTGTAGCACATAGTTGATTTGACATTCATGAACAATCGTCGACACATGAAGCAGTTTTAATTATTAGCTGCCTAGTCTACAGAATTATCCTTTGGCTTGCATCAGATATAATATAGCCCACTGGCAAAGCTGTCACTGAACAGCCTACCAAATGTGCATGACCCTTTATCAGCAGTAGACATATGTCTTCCATCAAAGATTATAACTAAAAAGGCCATTATCAAGGTGTAGCCTTAATACTTCGTATGGGAAGCGAACACGCAAGAATGTAATTACTTTTAGGCTAGTGACAATGGCCCCACATTTTTGAGATACCCCTACCAGAGGTAGAACTAAACGCAACAATGTTTTTCCTTATCTCTAAGGTCTCCCATATATGAAATGGATTCTTAGCTAAAAATATTTTACTGCTAAGATTGTTAAATTAACAGATATTGTTATACACCCCAAAACCAAAAAAGGACTAAAATATAGCATGTCCGTATGGGAGTTAAGGCATATAAACTAGTGCAGATCAATCACACAAAGCTCTGAGAGCTTTGAAACTTGGCATGTTTATAGTCAGGAAGTTGCTTTACCTACTAGAAAAGACTGGATGTGAATATCTTGATGTATGGAATGAATAGAGACATGTAAACATACACCTAAAATAAGACACCCATATATGTACAATTAAGTGATCACATGATCACACAGTGGTGTTACACAGGCAAGTAATTACCCAATCACAGCAATAGCCAACACATGTTCAGTAATGCAGTGCATACATACATCCATACACATATCTACATTTTCCAGAAACACCTACATACACTATATACAAATATTACAGGAATCCAACAACTACAAAAACATGTAAATATGACCTCATTCTCTGTCCACAGGATACACAACGGTCAGATGTCAAAACAGACTGTGCAAAATAGTGCAAAATGTGCAGATTGGCATCCATTGTCAAAATGTGCAAATTAGCATGTCGGCATTAAACTCATGTTCACTTATAGTAACTGTCCATAGAATAAGCAAGTATACTCAAATCACCAGCTAGATGTCACACAAACAGTCTGTGCAAAATTGTGCAAATTGGCGTCTATGATCACATTGTGCAAATTAGCATCTCTCATCAGGACTCATCTCATGTTCACTTACAGTACATATCCATAAAAATGTGTAAAATGGCGACTCTTATCACATTGTGCAAGTTAGCGTCTGTTATCAGAACTCATCTCATGTTCACTGATGGTACATATCCATAGAACAAGCATGTCTCCACATCTCATATGTCAAACAACAGCCAGCGGTAAGCATACATAAGCTAGATATCAAAAAACAGTCTGTGCAAAGTTGTGCAGCATGGCATATATTATCACATTGTGCAAATTCGCGTCTCGTCAGGACTGTGCAACATGGGGCCCAGGCTACAGGAAAGGCCTAAGATCAAAGTCCTCATTGAGGCCGCGTGGTGACAGAGTGTCTAATGTATATATCCAATATGCTTCCCTCTTAAGAAGTAATGCATTAACATCCCCTCCCCGACTGGGTGGTTTGATCGGTTCAATTCCTGTATATCTTAAGGACGAGACATTGTGAGAGGCCTGTGTGAAATGAAGTGCTACTGGACTTCTAATGTCATGGAGGCGGATATTAGATCGGTGTTCAGAAATCCTCGTTTTCAGAGGTCTGGTGGTTTTTCCTATATATGCCAATCCGCATGGGCATCGGAGCATATAGACGACATTGATGGATGTACACGTTATAGTGCCTTTTATGTGGTAGATCTTCCCGGTGTGAGGATGGTTGAAGGTTTTAGTCTTGTGAGTGAAATTACATTGACTACAGTTGCCACACCTGTAGTTACCAGTGGGTATTTTGCGTAAGAAATGTTCTTATTGTGGTGGGAGATGTGCTCTGACCAGCATGTTCCTCAAGTTGGGTGGTTTTTTAAAAACCACCCTAGGGGGTGAGGTGAAGGCAATCAGTGTGGGATCAGACTCAACAATGTGCCAGTGTTATGACTGCTTGGAACGCACGTCCTAGTGGCGAGTACTGTATGACACAGTTTATTCTAGGTTCTGGTTGGTTTCTATTCTTTGTCTGTAAAGCTTCTGCTTGTGTAGTCCCCTTGAAACGCTGACCGGCTCGAATCACCCACTCACGCTTGTATTGTCTTTGCCTCTGCTCTAAATCTCTGGCCTGCAACTCATAATCAGTGTCTTTGCTACAGATGCGGCGAATCCGATTGAACTGTGATATGGGAAGACTCTTTTTGAGTGGGACTGGATGGTACGAATGTCCATGGAGTATAGAGTTTCTGTCTGTCTTCTTACGGTAGAGAGTTGTACCCAATTTGTTGCCCTCCCTGAAAATAAGAATGTCCAAAAAGTTCATTTTGTGTGCATCCTTTTCCATGGTGAATTTCAGGTTGTAGCTATTGTCATTCATAAAGCGGTGAAACTCCATTAGTTTAGACTCTGGTCCCTTCCATATGAAAAAAATATAATCGATATACCTTTTCCAGTTTGTTATGTAGGATGAATAACGATTTTTGTTGCAGTCCCAGATGATTTCATTCTCAAATTGACCATAGAATAGGCAAGCAAAGCTAGGAGCCATCTTGGACTCCATGCTGGTTCCTGATACCTGCAGGTAGAAGTCAGAGGCAAAGAGGAAATAATTAAGTGTGCTTGCTGCAAAGCAGCACACTTATTGTTCTTCTTAAGTTTTATTAAGTGTGCTTGCAAAGCACACTTATTGTTCTTCTTAAGTTGTATTAAGTGTGCTTGCTGCAAAGCAGCACACTTATTGTTCTTCTTTAGTTTTATTATTATTATTATTATTTTTCCCGTAGCACCTAAGTCTGTGACAGCTTAAAAGAAGTGGCAAGGACTCCTAACGCGATGTTTTGAAATGCGTCTACTATTGTCTACAGGAGCTTCCAATCGCGAGGGAACTTGCATTGTAGGCATAACTAAGGGATGCAATAACACCACCAACAACCAAAACTAGCCTACTCATTGTCAACATGTACATGAAATGTAACGTTTCATGTGAATCAAATTAAAATGTTTTCTTTGCAAACGTAAGCATAGGCATATGGTGACAGATTAATTTAATAATGCTGCTGTGTGAATCACGGTAAGCACGAATGAAGTGGCCACTTCTTAATGGGACCCACTGTATGGAAGTGGGCTAAGTAAAATAGAGATGTTTTAAATAAGATAAGGTTAATCAGAATTCTACGATATGCCCGCTTGACAACGGCAGAGATAGAACTGGCCTTTGGCCATAGCAACCATCCATTTAGAACAACTGGCCTTCATAGCAACCAAAGATCTGAGCTGTGTTGCAATGTGAGGCAAAGTATAGAAAGGTGATGAAACATACAGAGACAGGTCAAGAAATATAGTGCAATGTAGACAGTAGTATACAGTTGATTTACAGACGGTGGTTTAGAGTAATATGAAGTATTCCTTTATTCTGAGATAGGCTACATCAATAGGCTCTCAAAACAACCCCAGGCTCACAAAACAATCCCAAACAGACATAAGGTCTTTATAGAGCAAATCCATATAGATTATTTGTCAAATAAACCAGTAAAACATAATTTGTGGGATGAAATATATAACATTCACACTCATAGCTCATATTTTTTTAAAATAAATCGGTGAAAAAGTATCCTGACAAACAAGCAGCTTTTTAATGCCTTGGTCATATTTCATAGTTTCAATTCCTCTGTAGTTGAATAGCCCTCTCCTAGAGCTTTTGAGATATTGCCACTGCTCCAACACTGAAAGGCACCGTTACAATGCCTGGATCAAGCCAGGTTCAGCATAGCGTATGCCACTGTCTGCTCAAGTTGCTGACCGGACCAGGGCAAGCACACTTTCGCAGTTCCCGCCGGAAATGCAGTCTAGTTATTAAGTGTGCTTGCAAGCACACTTATTGTTCTTCTTAAGTTTTATTATTATTATTATTTTTCCTGTCTCCCTAATTTTTTGTCAGCTCTAGCACCTAGGCCCTTTGAGACAGAGACACCGTTCCAACTTTAAAACGTCCGGTCAGTACCGGTGTAAGTTGGTCGCGAAGATGACGTCAGGTTCGTCCGCCATATTGGATTGAACAGAAAGCGTCACAAATTTGATCCGAACGCCACGAAACTTGACGTACATTATCCTTGGACCAAGCCTCACAAAAGTTACCGGAAGGATTTTCGAAAGCGTTTGCCCGTCACAGCCAAACGAAATTGGCGGCGAAGTTCCGAAACAGGAAGTCGTCCATATCTCAGGAACACTGTCACATATCGATACCAAATTTTGTATATGAACTGGGGACTCCAATGTGAGGGTGCATAAGCTAAAAAAAAAAAAGAAATATTCCAAAAGTTTCCATCATTTTGCAAACCACCCACAGGTATTTGGTAACTCTCACCATTCACCTTCTATCACAATGCCTTCCAAGTATGCTCAATGCCTCTGGGCAGCCACAATGTCTCCAGGCAACCTTGCCCACTCATGAAATCCTTGCTCTGCCATGGGATAGTATGGACTTACAAACTGAAATAGCAAGGAGAACAGTAGCTATATATAGCTTACATAATAGAGTTGTTTTCACATTGACGGTATTCAAATAAAATTTTTCATTATTGTTAAATATCATGATGGGAGAGTATTATTAAAAATGTTACAAGTATGCAAATTCATATGTTTACGGGAAATTAGGTTTTACTGGGTTGTTTTGTTGTAAAGACGCTGCTCATCTCGTTGCGAATGTTGGGTGTGATTTGGGCTTAAGTATGGCGCAGACTGCGCACGTTATGATTAGATGGCATTAAAGACTGCGGTGGGGAAAAGCTAGAGTTCCAAATTGTATAACTTTTTTCCCAATATGAACTATGCCTATATGTCCGACTTAGTCATCGTTCAATTCATCCCTTGTGTTTAAAATTTGCGGAAAGGCAGATGGTAAGCTTGTTTTTATGCTGGCAACAAAAACAGAATGGTTCGCGAACGTTATTCTTTATTCTAAATGCCATGGCGATAAAGAGAAAGAAGTCAGAAAAGGAATTTACCTTAGACTAGGCTATATCAGAGCCCGTCTACGGACATTCTCTGGCTATATAACCTACTGAAATAGGTTTATGATGTAAAGTCAAGTGCGCTTCTAGGGACTGGTGTGTGCCCGCACAGTTTTTATTGATGAGTCAGAGTGGCAAGTGCTGCGCATAGTTGCAGTGGAATGTGGCTGCCCAGGGCATTATAAAACTTCTCACTCTTAGACCTACTCATACACGGCGGTGAAATGGCCTATTTAGCTGTCTAAATTCGAATCATATGCTGGGGGAGAATTCGTCGGACATCCATTATTATTTTGTTATTCAGCACCCCTGGTCAAAAATATGTTCCTGCGCACCTGGAAGTAGGCTATGATTTGAATGTAGACTGTTGTCAAATTTGGCAAATACAAAATGGGAGAAACAATATGGTTCATGCTCTCTCATGCTGTTTCATTCATGCCGAAAAGGAGGGAGAATGAAACATTAAGCACGTTCCACTTTTGCATAAATAATTCCTGAACGGTTTTGGTCAGGGCTGATAATGCAACTGTATTTGACAAATGACCGATATAGGCTATTTGCTAGTGACAAAATATAAGCTTTCAGTGTGATCTCAACACTAAATGAATGATGAATCCGTAATTATCAGATAGCCTAGTCATATAGGTAGACATTCAGTGTGTTTGAAATAATTAATTCAATTACATTTTCCATCTTTACAGAGGAAAAGTTTTGTGTAAAGGGAATTAAAGGCCTGTCTCAAAACGCCTGTCTCTAATACTAGCCGGTGCAGTTTGGTGATTTGGGAAAATAAAAGCCCGGGCTATTATTTGGAGTTTTGTAAAGTAAATATAGTAAATAGTTTGCTGGATAAGTTAATAAAGCTACCAGAGAGAGATGTAACACAGGGAATTAAGATGAAAGAACTAGGACCCAGGGACATGCCAATAATCCAGCAAAAGGAAACAAAGACATGTATTTTCAACCAAAGGATATCTAAGACCCGAAAAAAATCTCTTTCCACCTTAGGAAATTAGGCTACACAAACTCATCTACACCAGCCAGCTAGCTAAAATTTCCCTCGGGAGAAATAAGTATCTATCTATCTAGCTGCACACACTTTGGAAACTAGATGGTAATGATGGTAGTTGTGAGTAGCAGCAACCGAAGTCTGAAGTATCATCACAGAGGGTAGTTTTTACTGCCATTGAGGCCAGAGAATATTGCAACTAGTGTCAAGCGAGTATAAATGGTACACTACGAGCGAGTATAAATGGTTACAGCGCTCCCGTGACATCACATTGTCGTGCTACTGGTCGGAAGTTGAAGGCTATAGACAGCGAAGACACTGAGGATTTTTGACAAAGTAAAAGATGCCATTCTGAGAAAATAAGACAGAGGAGACTCACCGTCAGAGGATCCGAACCACAGAAATGCTGCCAGGAGAGTCTCCAAAAGTATATGTGTGCCCCCAAGACTGCAGACGACGCCATTTGGGCTGCAGGGGGCGCCAGCAAGTTTTCAGTGGCTTATGGACCACGTCCATAGAGTGGTTTTGCCAGGGCCGGCCCGAGGCATAAGCGAACTAAGCGGCTGCTTGGGGCCCCCTGACCACCAGGGGGCCCCCAATCGAGTTTCTTTTTTTTTTTTTTACATAATAAATAACGTAAAAGTGACGTCAATGAATGAATAAATGAAACAATTAATAATTCAAAACAAGAAAATTCTGATTTCATGATCAATATGCCTGCCTACCTCTACTGTGTCTGCCAGCCTTTGAGTCATGCGCATAAACTAGACAGCTCGGGTGCATAGACAATTCGTGCAGACACTCTATCAAGTTCAAAAATCGGAAGAGACGGTAATGTTAAGAAAAGTCACAAAAAAGGACGTATCCCTCTGGTGCTGAAAACAGAAAATGACAGAGGAGGAGAAAAACGAGCAAGATACAGGTATGTTTGCATGATTATTTACAGTATGTTTTGTGCTTGAGGTAGCTAGCTAGCTGTCATGATCTAATATAAGCCATCACCAGAGCTAAATCCTCGCTCAACAGAGAAATGTCTCCCATTAATATATATTTATCTAGGTGTATTTCAGATGTCAAGGATATTGGGATTGTTTTGGATGTTCAATCAAGCATGTACCCTAGCCATAGGTGGGCTTATGTTGTAAATTAAAGTTAGCTAGCTGACTGAAGTGGACATTAGCACTACAGTAGCTACATGAAAACGTAGCTGAAGGCAAATTTACCACAGAGGGATTGTTTCTGATTTCGCACCTGAAAGTGTTGATAGTTTATTACTGTTCTATAATACAGTATGTGACATAGTGGTAAGTCTGATAGCAACAGCAGGCTAAGCCCAGGCTCCCAGTCCCAACCCCAACCCATTGACTAGCGCGACTCTGGGCATCGGTAACGTTCCAGCTTCATAGGCAAAGATGGAACAGTACGTGCGCTCTGGTCTAAGATCTTTGGAGAGAGATGGTAGTGTTTGAGAAAATATACCATGTTGGGTGGGGAGACTTCTGTGATGGAAATAAACTTACATTTGATTAAGATAGTGGCAAGTGATGTAGCGGTGCTACCCTAATATTTAGGCTGCAGTAGATTACCATGTTAAACGTTCACCACTGCAATTAAGTATACTTTTGATTATGCCTCATTTGCCAACAGAATATGAATTGTTACATGTGGAATTGCTTGTTGATGAGTGTAAGTAATGATAGCAAAATAAACTCATTCTGCTCGATCAACTATGCACTTATGCAATATATTTTTTTTTTCAGAGACACTGTTGAAGTACTTTGGAGCACATCTCTACAACTACCTAACTCTACCTCATCAAGTGTCTGCCTCCATGGCTGATATGACACAGAAGGTGAGGTTTTCTTGATGGCAAATGGTTACATAGCCTGTTAATATGACATGACACATTTAACATAGTTTTTGTTTTATTTATTTATGTATTTATTTAATCATTGCAGGTTCATCCACTGCAGAGTTGCAGATACCTGAAAGCCAGGAACGAAGTAGGAATAAGTATCTATTTTTTTGGGACATTTTATTTTTGATTATTAATGTTTGTCTATTTTGGTTTTATTTTGTAGTTGAAGATTGCTCATTTAATGCACATTTGCGGATTTGTTCTGCAAATCTGTTGAAAAAACAGGTCATTAAACGGATGTACTTGTTTACAACAAATACAAATGCTGTTGTATTTTGTTATTTGTCAATTCAACTTCAGTAAACCACCCTTAGTGCTTCACTTTGAATATGAATGTTTCAAATAAATCTGTGATTTTAGTACCCTCTAAGATTAAAAGGTGACAGGGTTGGTGTAAATAACAACTAATACATTGGTTTACCAAGCACATGAGGCCAGAAGTCTAGAGCGGAGCCCCAAAACATTTTTGGCATGTGAGCAAGGATGGATTACTGAATGAGCCTACCGAGTCCTTATGCATCTGTGTCCAGGGGGACAGTAGTTCATAATCAGTCACTGTATTAATACATAACCTCACTGTATTCATTTATAATATGACATTATAGTGTGAAGTTGTCAATTATCGCCAAGCACAGGTGACTCCGCGTTGTGGGAGGGGGCCCCCAAATCAAATTCTGCTTAGGGCCCCCAAAAGGCTCGGGCCGGCACTGGGTTTTGCCGCAGTATTTTTAGATGATATGGTCATTTTCAGTAAGACTTTTCAAGACCACTGTGACCTGCAGTAGGCGCTTTGACACATCACCATCAACCCCAAGAAGTGCATGCTGGCCCATAAGGAGGTCCGACATCATGTGCTACAGTGGCAGGACCAGATGCGAGACACTAATTCCACAGGTGGGACCTTTCTCTCCAGTCCTATTCATTCACTGTCTGCTACAGGCCTACTATGCATCCTGATGAAGTTCACTTGGCCTTTGGAATTAAAATAGCCTGACATCATCACATACCCTCCACCATATCTCACAATTGGCATGGGGTACTTTTTAAGATCATCTCTCAATGCAAATCAAAATAATAAACTTGACTTGACAAAAATATAATTCAATGTGGCAAGTTTAAAGCATCAATTTGAATTATTATTAAGGTGCCAAAGGATTAGCCTGGCCTCCGCCTTCCTACGTACTTCCGCTCGATTTCTTTTCCCTATAGTACACCGTCAGGAATAGCTTGATTCGCCCTCGTTTACTTCGGCAGTTGGCCGCCGAACCAACCAGCGAACAGAGGGCGTCCCTGAGAGCGATTACGTTACACAGGCATGGTGTTTCGATTACTACGTCCCCACCCCCTTAGCAAACCGTTTCGAATACATCAACGTAGGAAGCGAAAAGGGCTTATACTTGAGCAAATGTGAATAAAGGGCGCAAATAAGGTTGGTGTGAGTTATTTTAGCTCTTTCTAGTTTAGCCTATTAATAGGAGTGTCACGAACAAAGTCACATCAAGTAGGGTGTTATATCGTCAGCTAAACATTAGTCATACCTTAATTTTGTAACTTGAAATAGGAACATATTCCCTACCACTAAGATGACACTTGTAGCCTAGTTTTGAATGTCCTGTGAACCTAGATGTACCGCAGAGCGGTACAAAATATGACCGCCGCCCAGTCCAGCACATTTTTTCCACAAAAATAAGTCACGCCTGTCAAATTGTGTTCATTTCCTACTTTGTTCCTTTTTTGTGTTTGTAATTGAGTGTGTGCAGAGTGTGTGGTTGTTTTTTGTGTATATGTGTTTTGTGTGTGTGTGCTTGTGTTTGTGTATGTAGGTGTGTTTGTATGGGTGCATGTGTGTGTGTGTGTATGTGTGTTTGTGCGTGTCATGTGTGTGCATGGATGTGTGTGTGCATGTGTGTGTGTCTTTATGTATGTGTACATAAATATAGCAAATCAGGGAACCACCTACTCTTTGTGATAAGTGCCATGGGATCTTTAACAACCATGGTGAGTCAGGACCTCAATTTAACATTCATGCAAGGAACACATCTCCTGCAGTACAGTGTCCCTGTCACTGCAATAGGACATTGCGATTGATATTTGTTTGGTGGCTTTTGGCCACAGGGAAGAGTGCCACCTACTGCCCAGCCACCAACACCACTTCCAGCAGGAACCTACTCTTCCAAGGAGGTTTCTTATCCAAGTACTAACTAAGCCTGCTTAGCTTCAGTATTTCAGCAAAGTCAGGGTATCTGCTGGTCTGGCTGCTGGCTAAGAACAAAAGGTGAAAGGCGTTATAAGATTCTAACTGTCTCACTGAATTCCATTATGCACACTCAATTCTTACTGGTATCTGCTAGACAACAAGTACCAAAACATGATTAGTTCATAGATTTCACATGTAAAATACATTTTATACAACCCCACATTCATCTTGCCTGTTCATAATTCTGAGAAATTCTTGAATTGTGTGCATGTGTGCGTGTACATGTTTATGTATGTGTGCGTGCACGTGCATTTGCTTGTGCCTGTGTGTGTGCATGTGCATGCATACGTACATATGTCTACTGTGTGTGTATGTATCATACGTATGATTACTGCGAATGTATGCGTGTGTGTGAATATCTGTTTATGCACATGTGTGCATATGGAATGGGTTAACATGACCCCTGGAGGCAAACATAAGCAAATAATTGGTCATCCTAGGCCCTACGGTTCTCAAGATATTCACAGAAAACTCTGTTGGTGTACGGTCACTAAATGTACACATAAATTAATTTATTGTATGGCCCCCCATGGACGAAAGTCCACAAAACTTGGCATGCATTCGAAGGGTGTCATAATGATCCTACACTTTCAATTTCGTGCAGTTTTGACCATGTCAGCCAGAGATAAGGCAACACCTAATTTTTTGCTTTTTAATTTTTAACTAGGTGGCGCTATACATGAAATAAGAGGTAATGGGGATGGGTTGACATGGCCCCTTAAGACCAACATAAAAAAAAGGTGGTCCTCCTAGGCCCTACGGTTCTCGAGATATTCACAGAAAACTGTGTCCGGCCACCTACAGGCCAGTTGGTGTACAGTAAAACAAATTAATTTATTGTATGGCCCCCCATGAACCGAATTTCACGAAACTTGGCGACGCCGTCATAATGATCCTACACTTCCAATTTCGTGCAGTTTTGACCATGTTTGGTCACAGATACCTGCGATTACAACACCTCATTTTTACTTTTTTTGTTTTTAACTAGGTGGCGCTATACATTAAATGAGTTTGGTTATGGAATGGGTTGACATGGCCCCTTAAGATCAACATACCAAAAAAAGGTGGTCCTCCTAAACCCTATGGTTCTCAAAATATTCACAGAAAACTGTGGGGGGTGGGGGATCAAAACGAAAAACGTTGGTTCCATGCTATCCACGTGAGGCTACATGCCCACCAAGTTTCGTGTACCCCGGTCTTTCAGTGTCCCGGGAATCCTTGACAGAAAATTGCCCATGCGAAAGCGAAAAAGAACAGAAAAATTTGACTAAACCTATCGCTTGGTGGCGGTCATAAATAATGATAGGCCTAGTCTTGCACGCTGCCCCTGTTTGTAACAGTGACTTTAGCATTGCCCATGCGGGGTTAAATAATTGCAAAAGACATGTTGAGGTGAGTTTAAGTGCCAATTCATGTGCATACACTCTTAAAAATGCTGGGTTATTGGGTTATTCCTAGCCCAGGTACCTGGGTCACTATTGGACCGACCTCATGTTGGGTTAAAATAACATAATCCATTGGGTTGGTGACTTTAACTCTAAATTGGGTTACTTTTATCAAACCAACTATGGGTCATTCTTACTAACATGATGGGTCAAAATAACCCAGAAAAATGGATATGACCTACCAGCCCATTACTGGTTCATATTTACCTCTCTGTTGGGTTATATATTTGACCCACTATTGGGTGTTCTGTTTTTTTGCTTATGGATTTCCAAAAACATATTTCTTTACTTTATTTTACTTATGCACATCAAGGTGAAATAGGGCTGAAAAAATCAGCTGAAATAGACATAGGAGAATACATTATATTAAAATCTTTGACCTGTGGAAAACAGAAAAAATATAGGTGTTAACAAAAATACAATGGATGAAATGTGTCTTGTCCGAAACAGGCAGCCAGCTACTCTAGTGACTACCCTCTCTCAGCCTCTAGCCTACCATAACACAGAGTAAAAAGTATAGACACATGAAACACATCATACACTAAAATATGTCTTACTTTGAGGGATCCTGTGTGGAAGGTCTGGACGGGACAGATGGGACACTTGAAACACAAAGATTAAAAAGGTTAAAACAAAGATTAATGATTCTTTTAGGTAATCAGTGTCAGATCATATCGGATTCAGTCAGAATGACGTATGAATGAGGGCAGCCTTTTTGGACTCTGCACAGCCTAGCCTATGAGAGAGAGAGAGAGAGAGAGAGAGAGAGAGAGAGAGACTTTTCTTCCTACCCAAAATTAAAACTGAAACAGGCAGCCAGCTACTCTAGTGACTACCAAGTGGAATCTCTATCAGCCTAGTAGTAGAAACATTGTCTTTAATATAAAGATACCTGCTAGCTAGCCACCATGCTCTCGGGTCAAACTAACTTGACTGTATGTAGTTTTAGACTAAGACAGCTAGTTTGATTGCAGGAGAACAGACTAGACTGTACAGGTAATGTAACCGAAATGAGTGTCTGTGAGTGACACAGCTTTAATTGCTTACAAAGTTGCTTTACAGACTCTGTTCTGTGTCTGCGTGTTAATTAACTTACATTCAGGAGAGCTCATCACTGGGTGTCTCTTGTTGCCAATCATCTTGTGCCACTAGGAAATACAGAAAAAGGGCCCGTTACACAAATAACAGCATCACCCAGGTCCAACTAACAGAGCTAAACGAGTGACCCCACACCTGTGGTTCTCAAACTTTTTCTGTAATTTTTGTCATTCTCCATTTTGAATAGGACTGTGCTGTGTATTTTGTGTGTGTGTGCCTGTGTCAGTGTGTTCTCCATCTGCATGCTAAATAGCTTACGTTCAGGAGAGCCCAGCCCTTCATATTTGGCTTCCTTCTGCCAATTAACAGTTGTCACTTTGAAATGATAGCATACATTACATGTAAAATATCTTACTATCGTTAGTCTTCTGAAGGAGCTCTGGAAGAGGGTGGTGTGGAGGTCGCTGTAACAGTCCTTCGTCATTATCCGGTGTCATTAGAAAATAAAGAAAAACTAAATTATTGGAGTGAACAGTACGTCAAGTTTATCACAATTAGATAAACTAAAGTCAGTGGGCTGAGTAATTGCCACACATGCAACTCATCTTAACCCAGGTCAATATAAGAGGCTAACATTCACATACAGTATGTTAACAATAGGCTATTTACCAGGCCCTGTTTTGTTACAAGTATGTCTAGGTGGGCCATGGGATAAAAAATGTTGAGAACTCCTGGTTTAGGCTAAATAATTGTGATTTCAATTTTGACCTAAATTATGGTTATTATTCCATTATTGAGCAGCACAGCAACGAAAACGGCAACAGCACAGCTGAGCTGTACAATACATCCAGTAAAAAACAATTGCTGCTGTTGGGAGTAACTGTACATGGCTATGAAACAGACACACATAGTAAATGTAGGGAACAAACAGGGATATATTTGATTAAATAAGGGATTAATGAAGCAGTGGATTTCAGTATGTAAGGCAATGTTTGAATAGTAGGCTAGTTAGATATATCTGCTCATATATTGTGTTCCTGATGACAAACTTCACATGACTGAAACCAAAGTGAACTTCAGCTAAGAACCAAATTATAGATGCTAGGGTGATGATGGTCAAGGTTTTACTGTGTACCTGTGTTGCAGCTGTAAACTGGGCAGGATCTGGAATATGAGTGGGGCTGAACATTGCCTGTGGAACAGATAATCATGTACGGAGCATTAGTTTATAGACAATTTGAGGACCTTGTTATCAATACATTATATGACAAATATGTAGATTGTGATCTAGGCTACTGTGCAATGTGAATGTAGAGGATGTCATAAAAGCAAAATTACGTCCGAAGCGCCACTTCTAAGCTTGCATTGTCGTTTTCAGGTGAAATGGCCTTTTGATGATAGGAGCACTACTACTTTTATACATGATCGCATCAAATCGCTAGCGCTATTTTAAAAACAAACCCTTTCATTTTAGTAAACTATGTGTACACGAACAATGTTCTCAATGCTCGAGTTCATGTGTATAGACACTGATAATACTTCGATCAAAGTTTCAAGTTGTGTTGAGCCTTCTTAGTGTTTTAAAAATACAGATTTTGACACAATCATGTATCAAAATAGTAGTGCATTCAAAAGGCCACCCCACCCGAAAACGACAACTCATAGAAGCTTAAAAATGGACGTAATTATGGTTTTAAACTAAAGTTTGATTCAGGTACATTCCCAAAAACACCCTAGGCTGCATTTTGGCAGAGTTACGCTTGAAGTTCCGCTTTACTGTTTCTGTTCTGTTTAAATTGAACGTAAATGCCAAATATGTAGTCACCTCTAGTCCCTCAGATTCAAAAGAAGTGCCGAACTTCACCTCTGCTATGACTCCCTGCAATGGCCAGCGAAGTGGCAAGCTAACGTTAACGCTAACTAGCTAGCTTCTACCTACCTAACGTTTGCTGAAAACACATCCCGTTAAAGCACTTTCTAACCACAACAGACGTCATAGAATACAGTATCTGATTAAAAACACTTCTACAATGAGTTTACTTATGTGTTATCCTAAGTTAGCCAGTTGGCCTACAGTATGCAAGTTAGCAGCTAACGTTAGCAGCTAACATAACCAAATAGCTTGAAAAATAGCTTGTGTAGCAACGTTAACGTCACCGTTAATGTTAACCTTAATATAACGTTACTATCTTCAAAAAGTTAGCCTACACCGGATTAGTTACCAAATATCATATCATATATCATCATATAAATTGTGGCATACGGATTTTACACAAGTTCAACAAACCTTCGAGCTTTCACTGCCGGCTTGTCGCTTGATGTGGAGGACCAACGGTTGCAATCAAATATTCTAGAACACTGTTCCAGGGGTACAAGACTGTTGTCTTCATGTCTTTGCGATTGTCAATCCAACTGGTAGACTATATTATAATGACCAATGACTGGGTTAAAATTACCCAGGCACTGGGTGCATTACATGATTTTTTGTGCTCTCAGCCACTAACCCAGCACCTGGGTCTTAACAATAACCCAGCATGGGTTATGATAACCCAATAAAAAGTAAAAATGTCATTAACCCAGTGCTTTAGTTAAAATAATAACCCAGCACTTTTAAGAGTGTATTATTCAGGCCTATAGCCTGCTAGGTGGCTAGTTGCCAAGGCTACATGAAAAAACCAAACTACCAAAATCTACATATTTTCACAATTTCTATTTATAGGCCTATTTATGACTAGTACACCAAATAAGGAAGGCAGGTTGGGATGTCTGCGCAAGTAAACTCAGTTTATCCACCTTAGACATTTCTGAAATAGAGTTTATCCACCAGCAACTTTTAACATTGAAAAATCACACTGTATTATCCACCTTCACAATATACACTCATCAACACTCTATGAACAATTTGATACCACTAGTATTCCGTCCGACAAAGATTATAGAAGCCCAGAGCAACTCCAAAAAGGACAAATGAGCATCAGGCTTGAGGCTGGTGGACAGGGCATATTGAAGAGGTTCATTAGGCTTACTGTTTTACTAATTCTTACTGTTTCTCTGTACAAGCCAATAAGGTAAAATTGTGTACCTGACAAGTTTCGGCTACCTTGCCTCTGTAGTCTTCATCAGAGGTGTCACGTGATGTTGTTGTGACGTCGTCTGAGCTGTGTTATATGGAGTTTTCCATCCCACCTGATGTGGTGGGATGGCCGTGTCCCCTGGGGTGCTCCGGGGGGGGGGGGGGGGGGGGGCGCCCTCTGCTGTCTGGTGGTTTTTCATACAGCCGGGGGCGGCCCTGCAGGACTGTGTCCCAGGTGTGGGATAGCTGGTGGGCTCCTTCATCCCGGTTCACAGTCTTTGGGGCCCGCTTCCTGATTTCAACCGCCTCTTTGATCCATCGATGGAATTTGTTGCTTTCCGTTCTGATGACCTTGGCTGCGTCCCAGTTCATAAGATGGTTTTCCCTCTTACAGTGGTCTGAAATGGCAGATTTCAGATTTTCTTGTGTTGCTTTCATTCTTGTTGCACGGGTGAGCGTTCCAGATGTTTCCTTTTCACATTCTTTCTGGTGTTCCTTTTTTCCTGTGCTGAATTGCCGGCCTGTCTCTCCTATATACGTTTTATTGCATGTTAGGCAAGGGATCTCGTATATCACATCACACTTTTTCTCAGGGGGAATCTGATTCTGATCCACTGGTGTGATGATGTGGTGTTTCCTCATCGCTCGCTGTACGCGTTCTGTGACCCCCCCTGACGTATGGGAGGGTGACCATGCCTAGGTTCTCAGGCCTAGAACCTTTTTTCTTTTTCTCCTCCTTGTTATTTCTCTGGACCTCTCTCTTGCCTTTGTTTATGACCCAGTTTGGGTAGTTGCAAGCTTTGAGTGCCTGTTTTATGTGGTTCTCCTCCTCCTCTCTGTCATGGTTGTCAGTGATGACCTTGGTACGGTCATATAGGGTGTGGACCACTGATAGCTTGTGTGCTGTCCCAAACCCCCCCCCCCCCCCTGGAGCACCCCAGGGGACACGGCCATCCCACCACATCAGGTGAGATGGAAAACTCCATATAACACAGCTCAGACGACGTCACACCAACATCACGTGACACCTCTGATGAAGGCTACAGAGGCAAGGTAGCCGAAACTTGTCAGGTACACAATTTTACCTTATTGGCTTGTACAGAGAAACAGTAAGAATTGGTGGACAGGGCGTTTAAAATCTGGACTGTCCGGCCTAAATCCGGACCTATGCCCACCCTATTGCTAACTGGCTTACCAACTCTTTCTCCCGCTCGCATATAGGCTACCTGCGTATCTCTCAGGCCTCGGCTACACGAAAACGGCAGGCATATTTGAAGAGTTTGGTTCCGAAATGAGAAGTAATTTCAGTAGAAATGTAATTGGGTATTGTTATTTGATTTATCTTTACTCAATCAAATCAACAAAACTGCAATTTGATTGATATTACCTGAAATACACAATTAAATAGCATGACTAATGTTTTTAAAATAGGAGATATAGCGTTTTGGAACTAAACTCTTCATTTTATCTTACCGTTTTCACACCTTTAACGACACCCGTGAAAAACATCTTCACTCTGTAACCACTACACTTACTCCAGTAGCCTTCTAGTTCTTGATCTACGGAATGCAGATGACACCCGCACAGAACAAATGCTTCCCAAAAGGTAGGCTACACTGGTCACTTAGAAAATTGCGGTTAAAAAAATACACAAAACCAGATGGACATTTCACTCGCTCGTGGTCCCATACAAAAATGTAATACCTCCCTTTTGAAAATTCAAGACATTCCAGACAATTTAAGACCTTAGGCCTTTTAAGGCCTTAAAAACCGAACGTTGTATTTAAGACTTTTTAAGGATCTGCAGGAACCCTGTTTGGAAAATATCTGACCAGTAAGATGACAACTTTGTGCAAGGCCAAAAAGTATGAGCAAGTGTTCCCTCCGAAACCTTACATCTGTTACAAAGTGGAGAGAAACAATATATTTAAGCTCACGACATTCAGACTGGCCCAAAACGTTAACAGAATCCGCCTGAAGCTTCTAAGAAGCCAATCTGGGCCTGCATTCAAAACATTAAAGAAATTAATTTAACAGATATTGCAACTGCATGCAAGGTTAATTAGGCCTATATCATGAAGCTGGTTCCGAATTAGTCATTGAATCAAAAGCTTTACTTTGTTAGATGGAAGTAGCCCATCTAACAACCTGTTAAAATGTACCAGAATTCAGGAAATTGCGTCTAGTTTATAATTTTTTCTATAGGCAACTATTAGCTGTGACACGGTGAACTCTGCTCTTGATTCATTTTCCTAGGCCAGTGTTTCTCAAAGTGTGGTCCGGGGACCACTGGTGGTCCGCAAGCTATCCCAAGTGGTCCACGAGCAGACGTCGTAAAATATAATATAGATGAGTTGTTTGCAATATTGAACCAACTTGTATGTAAATCTAAACAGTTCTGCAACACTGTCTATGTAAGATATGCCAGTTTAAATTGAATCCTCTGACACAATAAGCAAAGTGCAAAGACAATAAGCAAGGTGGTTCAGTGAGTAGGCCTATTGTGTAGGCTAATATACTGTTGAAGTAGAGGTCTAATGTTTTTTTTTTTTAGCTAGGTGGTCCGTGCATTTCTTTTTTATTGGTTAAGTGGTCCTTTGTCGGAAAAAGTTTGAGAAACACTGTCCTAGGCAAGTGGTAGTGATGACGACATAAGCTCTGCTCTTGCTCCGTTGTCCTAGACGACTGTTAGTGGCATCCTAGCTTTCCTCTCCTTTCATCACCCTGCCAGCTTCCAGCCTCATCCTCTGGGACTTCCCATTCCTCACACTCCTCTGTCTGTCCCCCGCTCTCCCCCTCCCTCCAACCCCTTTTCTGACCTGCCCATCCCTCTGAAAACTTGGGGAGATTTTTCAGTTCTATAGGATCAGATGTCCCCTCTCTCTCTCTCTCTCTCTCACTGTCCTCTCTGTCTCTTTCCTTCGCTCTTAGTGTCCCTCCTGCTCCCTTATTGTCATCTTGCCTCTCAGTCTCTCTCTAATTGTCTTTGTGTCTCTCCTGCTACATTGCAAATCCTAGAATTGGCACTTAATTATATTCCAATAATCTGTCAGGCAAAGAGTTGGGGAGAATCGTTAACTTGACTGTGCAATAAATGGCTCACTCCTGCAAGAGCAGTTATACATTCTAAAACTACGGAAAGTATCGAGGGGATACAATACAGTACTTTTTTGCTCTCTTCACCGGATATTATTCATGTGATACAAGTCTTTTAAACTGACATCAAAACAAGGAAATGTATGCCTACTTGCTTATGACAACAAAGGTATCAATTTTAAAAAGATAACAATTTTGAATTCTAGGATTTTTTGCAGTGCACCCCCCAACCCCTTTCAAACTCAGAATAGACGGCTGTTGGTGATGTGGGAACCAGACCTCCTGTGAACACTGGTCCTGATCCAGAATGATCAACAGAGTGGGTCGTGACTGGGAATGAAGGTCATCGACCAGCGGCACCAGTGACCCGTGCACACATTGATAGCTCAGCTGTGTCTGTGTGTTCATGGCCAACAGCATCACTGAACTGAACAAACAATGACACAATAGCAAAGCTAAAATAAGGACAGTAAACATCACAGAGTTTTGTCTGATAGAGGACAAATATTGGGGTGAACAAACAGTGACATGGAGTTGATTACTTCACAGCAAATTACTTCAAATGCAGCTATTGTTGTGGCATTCTAATTTCCTTAATATATGAGAAATTATATTTTTATAAGTACATAAATTAATCATATGCTAATCAAACACAGCAGAAGCAGCATTAATGTGTTTGGCTAATATAGTGGGAACAAAGTCATAGCCATGGTTGTTTACAACTAAGTGCTGTGAGGAAATGATCACCTAGTGTGTGTCTCTGGAACGGAGATGGGTGCAATCAGCTCTTCCCCAGGGGATTCTGGGTGGACCCACCAGAGGAAGCAAGCTTAATGACAGACGCCCCTGCAGAGGAGCTACGCTAATTAAAATCAACAAGGCTGAGGTGAAAAGGGGATATGACCCGCACATTACCTTACTTGTGGATGAGACACATATAATGGGAGAAAGGGAGAGGTAAGAAGATGGGTGGATAGATGGAGGAAGAGACAGAGTCACAGATGTTTATGATCTGCATCTGAAATACTAATGGAGAGGTTTGAGCCATCAGTTGGCACTCAACAACAAAGGGATAGTTTGGATTGATGGTTTGAACTGTGCGATGAATTTCACATATGATCTTTATCAATTTAAAATAATTTTGCGATTCATAGAAGTCAGACAGATTGAAGAGCAACTACACCAGGGGTAATCAACTGTAAACCTCAGTCACACTTATCAAATTTCTATTTACTCCACAGTCTGGAAGATTTTTTTTTAAGTAGGTTACAGAACTCCAAAAAGAGCCGGTAAAATCCACTTAAACTACACAAAACAATGTGGTGTTGATAGAAGTGACCACCAGCAATTCAGAACTGTGTTGCTGTTTATTATCTCCATGCCTTCAGTAGGACCGGGCAAAGAAAATGTCTAGTTTGAGGATCACAAAGGGTGCATTAGATCAGAGGGGTATTTCACAAAGGCAGAATTAAGACATCCAAGATAAGTGATAAAGCGAGGTTTGACATAGCGTTGTCTGGTCATCCTAGCTCAACTCGTTTCACTAATGCCAATCCAGGATGAGTAGGAGCGACTATCTCAAGCCAGGTGTACGTAATTCAGGATGTGTGCGCGTTCTCGTTTCTGCTCCAAAGTGCCCACGGTTGGAATAAAAAAGACGCGGAAAATAGCGTCATTCCCACAAAGTGAACAACCGCTTTTGATATAGACTAACAATGAAGTAAAGTTGTCCTTTTTGGAATGGGGGATCATGGCTATTTCTGTAAAACAGCAGGAGTAGGCGTGGTAGACCAACTGAATGCAAATTTACGTAGGAACTCACGTGTGAGTGTTTCCTTGTCTCGGCACGCAACGTCATTAAGAAAGCGCTTGCCACTGCAAAGATGCACAGTATGATATAATATAATAGTTGAAAATACCTTCCAAAACTTGCCCCTCCACTTCCAATCAACTACAGTAGGCTATTCATCAAACGTCTATCAACAAAAGAAGCAAACAACGAGTACCTAGGCCTATGTTAATTATAAGGCTATCACAATTAAAATAATAACCATATGGTAGTAGGCAGACAATCTGTTTTGTTTTGCGAGCAAATACATTTAGCAAATAGTATATAAATGGAATAAAGCTCCTTAAAAATTAGCACGGAGGTCTGATTTGAATGACAGCTAGCTGAGCCAATAAGACAACACAATTGCCATTAGAATTAACTTAGCATGGCTGTTAGCCTGGTCGGGACCAGGCTAGGTGCAGAGAATAAATCCCCATGGTAACTTATGTGCCATCTCTTTTGTGAAACCAAGTCAAGGCTAAATTCATCCAGGATAACCAAAAAATCCCAGCTTAATCGCTTATCTAGGTTTTGTGAAATACCCCTCAGGATGATCAGAGGGTCATAACAACAGCACCCAAAGAGAATCGTTGATAATAGCACAAGTGATGTAAAATAAAAAGTCTTTGGCAGCTCGCGATTAACGTGTTGTGCTCGGCCCTGAATTCACATATGTAATGCTGCCTGCCAGGCCTATTTTCCTGTCCCCTCATTCTTAAACTCTTTTTTTCACATTTTCAGAAGGAAAAATGTCAATCAGTAATTTTAAATGTCTACACCTATGCAACTCACAATCATGAGAGATTACCATCCACCCGAGTGCTAGACGGCTAGCACATGCCGCCAGTTGTCTGACGTTGCTGTTACAGTTGCTGTGATTGACCTAACTCTCCACCTAACAGAAGGAGATGAGTAGAACTAAAAAAAAACAGCGCAGAATCATACAATCGTTTGCGGAAAATGTAGTGTAGGTAGGTTGAGTAAATCAGCATAGCGATTAGGTGACGGTCTGTAGTTAATGTTGTTTTGGTCTGGAACTACACCATCTCACCGGCCACTATAATATAAATAGGGGAGAGCCGGGACAGTTGAAACACTTTTTAATTAAACGTAATTCACAAAGCCATCGTACCACACTGAAAGCTAATAGTTGGTCACTAGTAACCTCTTACCACTAGTCCTCTGTCAAATACAGATGGATTTTCAGCTTTGAACAAAACCGTTCAGGAATTATTACAACAAAAGGGGGACGTGCGTAATGTTTCATTCGTCCCTCGTGGTCGGGACAGTTTAAGCCATATAAATGTCCCATAACTTCAAAATTGTACTAAATATCATGAATGGTACTCCCAAAAGGTGTTATTTTAGATAGATTGTTGTAGGGCTTTACGTCTTTGTGCATGTCTGTTAACACTCATTGCCATCATCGTGAAGCGTGTATTTAGCGTTTTTTGAAATAGCATGCCCTGTGCATTATTCTGCAATGTTTATAGCTAGAACGTTAAGCTTTCCCATTTATATTGTTATAAATGTCGTTTCACTAGGTTTTTACGTGGGTTCGGCCACTGCACATCCAAATAAGTAGGCTTAAGGACCCACCAGCCGTCAGTCTCCTTAGGATAACATGGGGAAACGCGACCTCCTACCTGGTGGGCCCCAAATGCATTTTCATCTTCCTAAAACTGCTTTTCCATGTCTCACCTCCATAAATGATTGTTTAAACACAGATATTTGTGCATTTTATTAAAATACATTACAGCCTGGTGTCCTGGCTCTCCCCTATATATACTCTTTTGATCCCGTGAGGGAAATTTGGTCTCTGCATTTATCCCAATCTGTGAATTAGTGAAACACAAACAGCACACAGTGAACACACAGTGAGGTGAAGCACACACTAACCCGGAGCAGTGAGCTGCCTGCTACAGTGGCGCTCGGGGAGCAGTGAGGGGTTAGGTGCCTTGCTCAAGGGCACTTCAGCCGTGGATGCGGGCATGGGAGAGCAGTGCTCAACCACTTCCCCCACCCACATTTTTCCTACTGGTCGGGGATCGAACCGGCTTACAAGCCCGAAGCCCGAACCAGTAGGCCACGGCTAGGGGTTTTTCAAAAGTTACTCAATGTTTACACTAGCGCTTGTTGTTTGGAAGTTACTTGTATTTGATTATCTGTGGTGTGCTACAGTTCTCAGGCTTCTCGCATGTAACATGTCACAACCAAGCTACTACGAAGCACACATGGTAACATCCAACTCTGTACGCAGTTCAACATACAGCAAACACAATACATAAATGCAGGACTTATTGCACAGTAGCCTACTCTACAGCACACTATTGCACAAGGTGTGCTCTGACCTTTACAGACAAGTTACTAAACTATGTTGTAATGCCATAGCGAATAGTAGACTCAATAGTTACTCTATAAAAAAGCAGCATGATGTTGTTATCCAGGCCATGGACCCTGAGTCTTCATTCTTGAAGTAAACTGAAGTGCAGTTGAAGTATAATTCCCAAGTTTTACTTTAAAGGAACCGTATGTAAGATTGTGGCCAAAACTGGTACTGCAATCACTTTCAAATTACTGTAGAGCAGTGTATCCCCTCCCCCTGACTGGCAGAGCTGGCAACCCGGATGCCAAAACACTGCTGACTTTGTGATTAGTAGATAGGTGGAGGGTGGCACATCAGGCCAAAACACAACATGACAACATCAACATCAGTTGAGGGCTGCAACTTCACTTTTTAAATGACAATATCCTGGCCAGACTACTGTTGTCAGTGATATTTGAAATGAACATGATTTCTTAATGTCTAGTGACATATCAGGGCCATTTTATGATTAATTGAAATACATTTCTTACATAAGATTCCTTTAAGTTTATTAGTATAAATGTACTGGTGGTACACTTGTACATGTACTATGTTTATACTTCTTCGGACTGAGTTGTGGCTTTCTCTGACATGATAGGTCAGCAATCGGGAATATCGGTGTTCCTTTTGAAAATATCCTCCAAAAGGATAAGCACCAGCTCCCGCCCTATCTCTGCCGGGCCAGCCGACAGGGAGTCAGAAACGAGGAAGAGCCTGTGGATCCGCTCGCGCTGCCTTCCATTGGTTACAAAATACTGTAATGGTGGAGGAGCCAGCAGTGGCGCTTTGTAGAGCTTGTGTGTGTGTGTTAGTGTGTGTGTGTTAGTGTGTGTGTGCGTGTGGGTGTGTGTGTGTGCGTGCATGCGTGTGTGTGTGGGTGTGTGCGTGTGTGTGTGTGCGTGCATGCGTGTTTGTGTGCGTACACATCCGTGTGTGTGTATGTTAGAGCGTGAGCCCCGTGGGAAAAGATCTGTGTGTGAGGGATCCTCATGGTTTTGTGATTTTTTGGGTTGCAGTCCTCGTCCAGGCTGACATTATACGGCCGAAACGGCACACATCTCGGCTGGCCATGAATGAACTCCTCAAGTGCCAGCTCTACCTGGAAAAGCCTCCCAGGACCTCTCGTAGCCACCCATGTGCTCGGCCCTCATGTGCCGCTCACGCAGGTCCTCACACAAGTGCTTCAGCACACCCTGAGTGATGGTGTGAATCCCTAACCCGTTGACATCCCGGAAGGGCAGGAGCATGGCCTCGCTGGCCAAAAGGCAGAATGTCTGCTTTAGCCACCAGGTCCTCCATGTGGCTCAGGTAGTCTTCAGCACGAGCTGACATGGACTTTGTTTGCTTTGGGTGCAACAGCCCACATGCTGCAATCACCCCAGTCACTGGGTGACTGTAAAAGGGTGACTGGTGCGTGTGGGCCGAGTCACAGTACATTTGCAGGTGGGTCAGACGGGGATGCTTTGTTTGAAAATTTGTCGATTAGTGAACCGACAAATTCATAAACATTTGGCCCCTAGGCCCCGTCACCCGTTCTAGGCCGTACCTAGCCCACATCAGGTGGGTGATGGAGCCTAGGTTGCCCACAGGGTTTGTCCTGATGGACATGGCAACACGAACCGAGATGCTGATGACATCGGGGAGGTCAACAACATCCGACAGTCTGAGGGATCTTTCTGGCCAAATTGGCCTAGGGTCAACATGACCTTTAGACCCTCGGGGATATGGGTCTTTGTGATCGCCTGATCAAGCAGCATCAGCACAAACTGCTGATCAGGCGGATAGATCTGCCATATTACTCAAATTGCCGATGTTGTTCCGTTGGAACGTTGGCCTGGCCTTGGCAAAAGGATTCAGCTCCAATACCAAACCTTTGAAATTGGCAATGGTATCCTTATAGAACTGAACCATGTGAGCTTGCTCTGGGTTTAGACACCCTCACTTTGTCCCTTGGCAATAAAAATATATTGCGACTCTAGAGGGAGCTCTACAGTTGGCAAAAATACCCAAACCTGCATAGTGTAGCAAAAATAAGATCACTCTACCGCACACTGTTGACTTTACTCTATTTTATTCAGGCATAGTATAAGCAAAGTATAATTCAATTTAGTGTATCTGTGATTAGTACACTTCCTTAAATTAAACAGTAACAAAACCGAGGTCCTCCTCATTGGCACCAAATCCACTCTATCCATAACCGACAGCTTTTCTCTTACTATTGATAACTCCTCCGTTTCACTGTTCCACTGTTCTGGGGGCCAGATGTACGTACATTTGCGAACGTAGGGTTATCAGCGTCATGGACACACCGCAGATTGCGAACGCTGTCAGACCCAAGTTTCTGTCGTATTTATCAATCGTTCAATCCTTAGTGTAAACTGCGCCTTTCTCTGCCCATAAACGCAATTTACGAACGTCCACAACTGAATGGCAGAGCCTAGATACAAGCGCAGTTGAATGAAGTTAACTGATGACAACATTAAAAAGAATCAAACGTTTAGCGATCATGAAATTATACCATACATGATAAGATGTAAACAAGCAGGGAGATAATGAAGTACTACTTGTGCACGTAGGCTATGGAAGATTGGTCAAATCTAGCAAGTAGGAAAGTTTAAGTGAATGACGTGAAAGTAAGACATTTGAAAAGGCCAACGAAAGTTGAGGTTGCTTTTGGTAGTACAAATACTTTCACCACAAAAACTGGTGCTCTAAATAGCGATTCTGTTGTCTTTGAAATGTTCTCTTATTGACGCATTGAACTGCAATTTGGATTAACACACAAGTATTTAGGCGCAGAATAGACGTGCACTTTCAGGAGCAGTCTTTGTACATCTTCCCCTCCCATCTTTTTACGCTAAACTCCAACTTTCCCCTGGATCCTCCCATGAATGCATATGCATGACATGACAAACGCAATCTGCCACTTTCAGCTCCCGCGACAGGCAGTTTGCGCTTTTACATCATTGTGGCGTGTTTGTACATACCTCGCAATGATTTTACACGCACATTGCGAAACAAATACGCCTGAAGTGGGCGCAAAAGCATTAGTACATCTGGCCCAGAGTGTCATCCTTGACAGCAAACTATCTTTTCAATCCCACATCAATAACATTACCCGGTCTGCTTACTTCCACCTACGTAACATCAATCACCTCCGTCCCTCCCTCACCCCTCACACTGCTGCCATCCATGTCCACAGTCTCGTCACTTCCCGTCTGGATTACTACAACTCTCCTCTAGGGTTGTGCTGATCGTGATGGTTGAAGACATCACGATGGGAAGCAACCATCGTGATCCCACGCCCCCACATGCCAGTTACTAATTCCTGCTGTAACAGGCTAAAACATAAAAAAAACCTTTCCCTGGAAATGAAATTGAGCCTACTTTAAAGGCTGCCGTCATGTATTAGTCTACTGTCTTGTAAAATGTCTTGTACTGTCTTGTATTTGTCTACCGTCTTATTCAAATAATTCCTGACTGTGACGTGAATGTGTAATTGTCTTTTTTGTAGCCTACATGTCTCGCAGGCCTATAGCCTACATTGGACGTAAAATATGTAGCCTAATGTTTTAGCAGAAAATAGTCTCATTTAATTATTATTATTATGCTACGACTAGGACATTCTAGCGCTCAAATATTTTTGCGAGGCTACAGCGAGCGCCAAACGCGTCCTTTTCCTCTGTGTTAAAATAAACCATTTATTTCGTTAATTATAGGATCAGAAGGTAGCCTATCCGTCTTTCACTGTAAGGCTTGTATTTCATGCATTTAGCAAAAGTGGTAATTGGGATTCATTATTTGTAAAAGTATTTTTACTTCGCCCTCCTATAGCCTGGACAGCGCGATCGCAGCCTTTTACTTTCACTTCCTGCTGCCCTCATAGTCAGCATAGAAGGTAGCCTGATAACGTGGGATGCTGCATAGCGTACTACTGAAGATTTTAAATGAGTGACCATGATAGTAGTCTTAAGTAGCTATTTTTCTAGGCCCAGCGAAGGCTGGCAATGTGTAATATTCCGCTGGTTGGTGCACACACAAGTGTTCAGATTGATTGTCTATCCGTCTTTCACAACGATTTTTTTGGAGCAGATCTTCCACACAGCTTCGGTAGCCTGGTCAGTATGTCTCTCTTAGCTGTCCACTTTCATCAGGCCGTATAGCCTATATAATATAATATATGTTTTATGTAGAAAATTATAAATGTATTTCTGTAGACAAATGGTAATTAATTAGGGTTTACTACCCCCCACCCACACACACACACACACAATATCATCGTCCATCACAATGTTTTACTGTACACATTGTCAAATGCCTATTTAGGGGACATCACCCAACCCTACTCTCTTCTCTTCGGCCTCCCTCACAAATCCCTCCACAAACTTCAACTAGTCCAGAATTCAGCTGCCCGCATCATAACTCGAACCCCCTCCATTCACCGCATCACTCCTGTCCTCCAACAGCAATTCCGTATCCAATTTAAAGTCCTCCTTTCCTTTTTACTTTCAAGGCCATTCACAACCTCGCACCCACCCCCCCCCCATATTTGTGTGATCTCCTCCATGTTCCCACTCCCTCCCGCTCTCTTAAGTTCCTCTTCCTCCATACACCTGTCTGTCCCCTCCCGCTCTGTAAGTTCCTCTTCCTCCATACACCTGTCTGTCCCCACCGCCCGTCTCATCACCATGGAGAGCAGAGCATTCCCACCTGTCTGTCCCCATTTGGCCGCTCTGCTCCCCATCTCGGGGTGGTAATGAATCCCAAACTCAAAACACATCTGTTTAAAACTGCCTACAGTATACCACCCCAACTCAGAAACATTGATTCATTCCCCCATTTCAAATCACAACTCAAAACACATCTGTTTAAAACTGCCTACAGTATACCACCCCAACTCAGAAACATTGATTCATTCCCCCATTTCAAATCACAACTCAAAACACATCTGTTTAAAACTGCCTATACCACCCCAATTCAGAAACATTAATTCATTCCCCCATTTCAAATCACAACTCAGAAACATTGATTCATTCCCCCATTTCAAATCACAACTCAAAACACATCTGTTTAAAACTGCCTATATGACAATTGCTCTACCTTTTTATTCTGTTGTTTTATTTAGATATTTTTATTTTCTGCTGTTTTTTTAACAAATGTTTTATGTATGGTGACCTTGAGTGCCAAGAAAGGCGCCTTTAAATAATATGTATTATTATTATTATTACACAAAAAGTAAGCTATACATATGTTTAGTTCAAAATAAGTAGACCAACAGTACACTTCCATAAACCTCTTTTTGCTTATGTCAGGTGAGTTTGTTCTGTGAACAGGGAACAGCTCACGTCTAGCTGTGTCAGGTGTGTTGTATTGTGTGTACCGAGGACTACTCAGATGTAGCTGTCAGGTGTGTTGTGTATGCGGGGGACAGCTCAGGTGTGGCACTGTAAGTTGTGCTGTGTTGTGCACTGGGGACAGCTCAGGTGTAGCACTGTAAGTTGTGCTGTGTTGTGCACCGGGGACAGGTCTGCTAGTCGGTGGCTTGCTCTGCTGCACCCCTCACCCCGTGGTCCTGTGTGCCACTGTGGCGACCTCTGAACCTGTGCGACAGCAGGAACTGCCTCATGATTAATGTGATGTGACACTTTCTGTTCCTCAGGCACCATGCAGAATCCCCAGTGTCCTGTCCTAGGCTGGGTCGGTTATGGTCAGGCTGCCCCGCAGGGTCCATGGGCTTAACTGAGAGGAGAACAGAAGTACAGTTATTGTGACACTGAGAGTAGGAATGTGTTTGAGAAAATGGTAATTGAAACCTACATTGTGTTTGTCAGTTCTTAAAGCAACACCAAAGAGTTTTTTGTACCTTAATATAAAGTAATATAATATAAAGTTTCCAATTTTGTTTCCAAAATTGTTTCAGTGGTTCATCAACTTGTAACAGGGTGAACGGCACTTCTGCATTCGCTCCACAGCCCTCTATAGGCTATAACCGCACTATGCAAGTTTGCCAGATCGGGTAGTGGATCTGTAGTTCAATGGAATGAGGCATAAGAAATTACAAATTTGACTTGCATGATGTCGCAATACATCGTACTTTCACAAAATCATGCAGCATATTCTACCTTGTCTGTGGACATTGTTATTTGCAAAGCCGGTGCTGGATAAACAAATAGCGTGCGTGCGACAGAGGAAAAGTTATTTGGTGTTGCTTTAAGTAATTGTTGTCTTTGAAAACAGTGATAGTAAATGGAATTTCTAAAAATATCTTTTGCAGAAAACGGCATTTAAAACCATCATCTGAACTTGAAACGCCACTTTGGTTAACATGTATGGAAATGAGGTTTGCTGTAGTCTTCCATTATGCTTTTGTTCTGTACGTCACGACTACATGTGATTACACTGGCTCTGAGTCTCACGTGCTTGGCGCCTTTAAATGCTGACGTTCATCCATTGATGTGTGCTTCCGTAGAGGCATGCTAAATATTGCAGCGGCTGTGCTGAAGTGAGACATTTGCCCTAAATAAGTGACAGAGTGATCATGGGAGTGGGAAGAGGGATGATGAGGAGATCTGTGGTGGATTCACACACTCTCCAGACAGCTGCCACTGATGTTCTATATCAGGAACCCGCTCCTTAGACGTGAATAGGGGTGTGTAGCTCACACACACACACACACACACAGCAAAGTGTATTGTATGCGTATGAAAGTGAACGTGGGTTTATGCTCACTTATACACACACACTCTGCTAAAAAGGCTTACGTATGTGTATGCATTTTTGTATGTGTGTATGCATTTGTGTGAAGGTATATACATATATTTTTTACTTTAATGTGATTGTGTGTGTGTGTGTGTGTGTGTTGTTGCAACTCCTCAGAGGGAGCGACAGGTGAGAAATCTGTCCATATAAGTGTGAATGTGCTGTGGGTGACACCAGCTGTGCAGCCCTGGTGCTCACAGGAGCCTTTCCACTGCTCATTCACTGCTATCACTGAGCCTGCCAGCACACACACACACCTGGTAATGTGTGTGTCCATACGTCACCCTCCAAGACTGACATACTGATTTTCTGAATAGAGTCGGAGGATATACATTTACTCTATATATATATATATATACACACACACACACAGTTAAGAACAAAATTATTCATGCCCCTGGCAAATATTGATTTAAAGTTGATTTTCTTGACTGTTTGTTCTGAAGCTCTCCTTAAGCCAAAAAAGTTCTGATAGGCAGAAATCAAATGTCTCCTGAAGGATTTAGGCTGAACCTTCAGAGACGGAATAGATGCGTACTTCTGTGTTGTCCACAGTAAGGGCCACACGGTGTTGGTGGCAGTGGCCTAGATTGTTGGCCCTCATTGACTTAAATGTGAAATGCTCAACTTGTTTTCAATGTTATACAATAAAGTTATCACATTTTCTGTCGTGGTATTACGTGTTTCTGCAGTAAACGTAATGTTTACATGATCAAAGAAGGGGTCATCCCTATGTTCCCCGAGTCCTGTTTCCCGCTCGGGGTTAGGGTTATGGTTTTAAAAAAGGGTCCTATGTTCCCCGGTCCCATACAAAGTGGGGAACATAGGACCCGGGGAACATAGGACCTGGGGAACATAGGTACGCTCCCATCAAGAATGACTTTGGGGAAATATCTGACAATGGGAAAGCAATGATTAAGCAACAAGCCACGAGAGGCCGTAGGTTACACTAATTATAGAACAGCTAAGGGGCGTTGTTAGGCATGACGCGCAGGTGGAGGGGTAATTTTTCTTGTGTGTGTATGTGTGTGTTGGTGCAAGTTCATAGACTCTGGGATATCACAAATAAAAGTTGGCTTGCAAACGCCTCAGGCACATTTATATTCATGCCAGAAGTGATCAAATTAAGGAACTTTATAATGAGCAATCATTTGAATGGACCCTGGCCAGGAGCTTCACATTGATCACCAACACGACAGGAGAAAGATGTGCATTTGGCTAATCCCTCCGCCTTCCTGAGAATGGAGGGGGAAACGAGGCTGTGTGTGTGTGTGTGGGGCGGGGGTATTTAGCTCCTCGTGATCACCTGTCGGGCCACATCCAGACTGAGTGAAATGGAGTGGTGTTGAGAAGTTGCCGTGGAGACGGAGGCGAGATGATGAGCGTCCCCCATCTCGGAGCGAGCACACGCTGCGGGCGTCCTCATGAAACTGCGCCCTCATAAACACACATCCATCATGGCCGCCTGGCAGAGGAGAGGAGCGAAGGTAAGGTGTGTGTGTGTGTGTGGGGGGGGGGGGGGACCATTTATTCCAGTTAGGTGCTGGCATATTGATTCTCAGCTGGTGAGCTGAAATCACGTTCCCTCAGGCCGGCCCACCTCACACACATTCATCTTCATCGTCTGTCATAACGCATACACACGTGCAGGTATACACACATACAAACACGCAAATACATGCTCACATACACACTTATATAAAACACTGCAAATATGAAGTGCAATAATCTCATGCCCATAGAGAATAAACATATAAGCCCGCAAACACACACACACACACTCAAAGCTTAGATATGTTCACACACACAATCACACTTGCACCATCACGCTTCTCATTTGATCAAGCAAACAAAGACACATTGACTATCACGTATAACATATAAAGCAAATATCAACATTCACAGCACACACACACACTGTATATTTAGTTGAGTGTGTAAACTAGAGGTGGCACCTGGGTGCAGAGAACTGTTCCTTCTCTTCTCTCTTGTGATTTATTTTTATAAGCAGATGTCACCTTTGTTCAGTCTCGTCTCAAAGCGACAGGAGTACACAGCTCTCAGAGCCGTGCAGCCCAGCGAGCCTCGGAAGAGAGAGACGCAAAGACAAAAAGACGGAGATGAAAGCCATGTGGCTGATTATGTTTTCAAATCAAACACCCCCCCATCAAACACAGGCAGAACGGCATGGTCTTAAAACAGACATGTGCGGCCTTGTCTTCAATAGAACCTGACGCTATTTATAGTGGCTGTTGAAACACGCACACACACACACACACTTTATAGTGGCTGTTGAAACACGCACACACACACACACTCTTCCTCTTTTTCTCGCAACTCAATTCAATCATGCTTTATTGGGATGACAAATCATGAAACAATGAAGCTAAAATGGGAAAAGAAAATAAGAACAATATTAAGAGGAAATTAATTGCATATTGTTACATTCATAAGTATTTAAATACTCTAACACATGAGGCGGGATGTGAGATGAGATGTTTCATTTCTATCAGATAAGGACCCAGTTGCAGACTTAGGAGTCTTTTTCTTTAAGGAATTAAACATAAAAACAGGCAGAGGGGTCCAAAACTAGAAAATCCTAAAAAGAACAAGACCAGAAAAGAACAAAGAACAAGACCAGAACAAATAGAAAACAGTCTAAAATATCTATATCTAAAGACAGAGAATGCAAACAAAGCAGGGTAAGAAAAGTCAAACTCAAAAAGACTTTCAAAGAAAACGTACATTGGACAGACAGCACAGATAGTAAACAAACAGAAAAGATGAACCAGCAAGGACTGCCCAAAAGACAGGTTAAAATACAAGGGCTAATGAAACACAATGATAAACAGGTGTGCACACAAAATGGTAGGCTCATTCAGCTTCTTGCAGCGCTGCGCAGGTCTGGCTGAACGTGATGCATGCTGGGTAGAAATTATGTTCATCCTTCTAGCTGCGTCTGTGTCATCATGTCTTTGTGGTAGAAAGACGTTGCCGCCAACTTCTGCAGTTTCCCAACATGAACTGAATGAGCTAGAACCTGCCCTTAGGTATGTCAAAACATCTCCCTCCTTAAAATAAAATGCGCCAACATTTGTAAAAATTGAAGAGATACCTTACAGCAGTGGTTCTTAACTGGTCTGGCTTTGGGACCCACAATTTCCCATGTTCATGAAGTCACGACCCATATATATTTTATAGTGTTCAAGACAACAGATTTGGTGAGCTACATGCTAAGAAAGGCGAAGTGCCTGTAGGCCTATTTGTTTGGAACATGCTGTTTGGCATTACATTTGTGAAGTCTCCAACTCCTGATGTCACCTTAAAGTACTTGACAGGTCTGTCTTTGACAGGTGTACTTTATTATGAGGCATTTTTACTCATGTTCCAGCAATTGTGAACATCGCACACTGTGGATTCTGCACCATTTCGTCTCAATTTAAGTCTATTTGAAATGGGCGATTTCTTCTTTTTTTTTAACCACAAGCACCACGACCCACCCAGAATGGTTCCGCGACCCACCAGTTAAGAACCACTGCCTTACTGCAACAGTGGTACCGAAAACTTATGTTATTTTATGCTGTAGTGTAGATTGATGACATTTATTTCAATCATCATGTTCACTTAAAAAAAGTTGGAAGAGGATTTAAACTGTACACAAAATTCAAACAAAATAAATGCAAAAAGATTTCTGCAAACAAATGCTAGCAAAATTCCACAATATCTCTTGTGAGTCATGTTGGGCCTACTCTTCTAGCTCTTCCCAGGTGACATGGGAAGATCACTAGGTAACAGGCATGTTCAAAATCAAAACATATGGACCCTTTCAACAATAAAAACAAAAACAATGCTTGAACGTTCTATTTGGGCCCCAATCTACTTCCTCTGCATTAAGATAACATATGGAATGTTAAAAAGGAAGTCTTGTGGGGCCAACTATGATGCTGATAATGGAACTCTCTTGAAAGGGTCCATAGCTCTGTTTAGCTGCCGTTTCCTGATTGAGCAACATGTTTGGTTGTAACATTGTGTAAAGATGTGCAACAGGCTTTTGAGCTGAAACGTTTTCTCGCGTTGATGTGTATACAAAACCTATATTAAAAAGACAGTGAGCACAGCATAAAGTTATTTACAGATAGAACATAGGTATATTTACATGGATTTCATCAAGCTCAGAAGACATAAAAAAATAAAAAATAAAGCAGCTTCTTCTTGCTGAGCACTCAACACATCAAATGCTTTGTGTTTTGTCCGTCTCGAACACGGCTAAAAGTTGGATCTGTTTTCTGGGCCTCTGTTTCATTTTTTTATGGCTACTTTTCTCTGGGCTGTCATCTTGTATAGATTTGTTAAGCTAGTGCAGAAAAACATTGTTTTTTTTTCTGTGGACCTCTGTGATTGTTTTGTTTGGCAGACTTAATGTAGGCTTATGATAGCCTGGCTAGCGCCACCACTTCTTAATGAGACGTGGTCTGGGAACCAAACGTTCATTTTCTCGTATTTGAAAAAAATGCTCAGATCCGTTTATTGGGTGCCACGGATGTCTATCAAATGCGTCTGTGCATAGCTCATCATCGTCTTGCTTTCCCCCCTGTTCTGTGATTGGTTCCCTATCTCAGGCGAAAATTTGCTCCATGGTCTCCAGGCTGCCTTAGCAGCGTGAATCAAATCGCGCGCAAGGCAGCATGGGAACACCCAGGCTAGGCTTATGAGGGTACCCCATATAAAATGTATTAAACCACAACATTACCAGACGCAGCTTTGTGCGTGTCTCTCCTCTGACGTGGCCTTGAACACAGTGGTGATGAGTATTTTCATAAACATGGCCTCCATGCAATTCAGTTGCCCCTGGCTTTCAATTAACTTGTGTATCTCTCTCTATTGTTTGCTAGTCTTGAGCATGTCAACTTTGCTAGTTCAGCAAATTGTAGGGTTGGGGTGACACACATCTCTTTCAGAAATGTGATGATGACCTTACAGCCCTTAGGCTTAGAGTTGGGATGGCATACGTTTACCTCCATCAGCTCGGTCAGATCCACTCTTCTCCTGTCCTATATGTTTCAGGACAGCATTTAGTGCACTGACTGCAAACCGCAACCAGTGGTATTTGGTTTTTTTTAGGGCTGTTAGTAAATCAAACGCTTACGTTTTTTTATCTATTTCAATCCCACTGGAAGACAGCTCCTCATTTATCTGTTCAGGGATGTTCACCCAAGTTTCAGGGAGTGGTGTCAGATTTCATACTTTCCAGTTGTCTGTCACACAGTGGCATGTCAGAACAGTGTACAGTGTAGGTCCCCTTCTTGTAGTTGTCAGTCCATATATCAGTAGTCATGGCAACTCCCCCTTACTTTTCCCAAGGGCAGATTTAAGGGTCTCAGGCGATGCGTCTGTCTCAGATGTGGCCTGTTTCTTCTGGAATATCACTTGTCTGTGAGGTATAACATCAGTGAATCAATAAACAAACTTAACATGCGTCTTTTGCAGTATTAAGTATAAGTAAAAACATAACTCCGATATAATATAGAGGGAATGCACCAACATCAGTTTGCAGAAAAATTTCTCAGAATTCCTGTAGCATAGCAGCTCTTCTCCTTTCAGTTTCTAGGGCGGAAGGGGGGAGGGGGCGGCAGTTTCCTATCTGAAACTAGAAAGTTGCAATGGCAATGCCAGAAGTGTCGTTCGTCATGTTATGAGGTTATGTGCCATCAAAATGATTTTGGAAATGTTATGTTAAGATCAAAACACTAACATAAGTCAGTATGTTAGTCAGTGTTTTATTGTTCCACCTACCTGCCCAGGGACTACGAGCGGAAATTAGCAATATTTGCTACAACTTGGCACAATGCATAATTTAATGTTTTTTGTGCATTGTCCCTGTTTAAATAAATAAATGACAAACCCAGACTATGCACTTGACATATATGGGTTGTCAGTGGCGGAACAAGTCAGAGCCGGGCCGGGGGCGGGGCACATGACCGGGCCCTTTATTAAACTCATCATAACATAATTTTACAACATACACATGCCCGCAACAGCGGGTCTTACAAGCGTCAGCGCCACGGAGAGCAACTATGTAATTTTGAAGTCCATCGAACGTACATGAAGTGTAACCAAGAGAACAACAACAAAAACATTAGGCTACATGACCCCTAATAATAAAACAACAATAATACGCAGCACTATTTGAAGGGCATACGACGAGCCTTGCGCTCCGCGAACTCGTCCACGATGCTCTGTATGTCCATTTTCTTTGCTCTCTCATTCTCTATGGACAACATGGCAAGTCCACTCAGTCTCTCCTGTCCCACTGTGGTCCTCAAGTGGTTTTTAATGATCTTTAACTTGGAGAATGAGCGCTCAGAGGTTGCAACGGTGACGGGAAGAGTCAAAAATAAAATTAGGGCGGTGCAAATCTCACTAAATGCAGAAGTTACTGCTGGGTGGTTGACAAGGAGCATTTTTGCCAGATCCGCAACAGACTTTTGCTTTGGTATCTGGTCCCTGAAAGAGGTTCTAAAACAAAGCAACTGGCCAGGGAAACTGGGGCCGATGTCCCGACTGTAGTGCTCACTAAGCCGCCGGGCAGCTTGGTGTTAACTCCTCATCTTCTGCTTGCAGCATATTCACAGTTCCATTTAAGCTGGTGAATCTTCGGGTCAGTTGCTGGATGATGATATCGAGGCAAGCATTGAAAACGCTCACCCGAAAATTGCTCTCAGTGTCACTGAGGTGACTATCTTCGGAGAGTTCGTCAAAGTGACGCTTAATTTTTCTCGCCCTGGTTGCGTCAAACTGTGTTTGACTTCCCCATTGTTTGGCTAGAGCAAGAGTGGCAGCCTTAGCCTCATCAAATTGCCCCCTATACTCCATCAAAACACTGATGGCATTTTGCAGAAGAGTAGATGCTTTCAGAATATCCGTGTCCTTAGCTTGCAGTAACTGTGAGGCAACGTTTATACATTCAAGAATCTTGATTTGCATGTTGACCAAAAATATGAAAGAAAATTTGCTTATGGCATTCTTGAGCGCACTTGCTTCACCGTGCGTGAACGAGGGCTTTTATAATGTCTCCATATCTGTGCCTTAACGCAACAAGCGCATCATGTCGAGATGACCAGCGTGTGGGACAGAGGCTAATGTGATGGGACGTTTTAATGTGATCGTTCTGCTCTCTGGCGTCATTAACTCACTGAGGAGCGCCCATCGTTTGATACTATGACCAAAAAAGTTGTAGAGGAGCTCAACAGTGTCATAACTCGTCCTGACTGGGGCAACCTATAAGCCTAATACGTCAACCTGTTTGCATGATCTTAGCTCCTCCGGCACCGGGACCCTGCCGCACCCCCTCAAGCTCCGCCCCTGTGGGTTGTATTCTTTTGACCTCAGTACTTCTTCACATTTTAATTTCATTCTATTGGAATTTCACTTCCATTCATGTAATTGACAGTAATGGTAATGGAGTGCTGCATATTGTCACAAACTAGATATTGATATAAAAATATTAGCCCTTAGGCGATTTGTGACTAATCTGCAAGAAATTTGTTTTGACTGAAGTGCCCTCAAATTATCTGACTATCACTCAAAATATTGTTGTTTGAGTCATAATTGTTGGTGAGCGCAGGCGCCCTCTCATTTCGGATCAGGCCACACACAAAGAATATTGCTCTCTGTCCTTATGCAACTTACACACACACACACACAGTGACACACAAGGAAATGGTCTGGATGTTTAAGCCCTGTCAAAGACTACTAAAACCCTCTTCTCTCTCTCTCCCTCTTCACAATTCTCTGGCGCTGTTCAACATCATGGTTTATATTTAGCACATTCCACAAAACTAATTGACCCATAAAAGTGCCTTTTCCCCCCCCTCTCATGTCGCATTTATTTCTTTATTTTCCGCTAGAAGTTTGAGGAGCAGTAATTTGTGTGCGAGACCTGGCCGGCCCTGAGGCTTGTAGCCGCGTTGTCTCCTCGTACAGACGGGTGGACGGACGGTCAGAGAAGCGGACGCACAAGGACGAGGGTCGGTGGGGGAGAGGTGACCATGCTGCTCTGGCTCTCTGCCAGGAGCCGGCCGATTAATTGACAGGATCTAATAAATATGTATTTCTGCTCTGGGGCACTTCCAGCACTCACACTCAGACCTGGACACACACACACACACAAATACACAGATATAGACATACACACACACCCACACAGAAATAAACATACACACACCCACACAAAATACACAGACATAAACATACACACACCCACACAGGAATACACAGACATAAACGTACACAGACACATACACACAGAAGTACACAGACATAGACGGACACACATACAGTACACAGAATTACACAGACACACACACCCCTCGCCACCTGATGTGTTTGGCCAGCATCTCCACTCTGCTGTGTGGGTGGTGGATGTGCTGAGATAAAGAAGATAGCTCTGCCCTGCTGGTGGCCTGTGTCCGCATCTGGGCCTGATATGGGCCATACATCAGCGGTCATACTCTGTGAGTGTGTGTGTTGAGGTGGTGGCATGGTGTGTGTCTGGAATGTTTGTGTGTCTGATAATCAACAATCCCCATCTCAAAGCCCAGTCATGCTCTTAAGACCCCCACCTGGCACGATTGGAGGGCTGGGGGGTCAACTTATCTCAAACCACCAGGGTCTGTCATAGCAGAATGACTAGAATGGAACCCCCCCCCCCAAACACACACTGTAAGCCCACTCTTAAAGCCCCATGATGATCTCAAGGTGCCCCGCTTAGAACAGTAGGGGGCTTGGGTCAGGGTAGGGGTATTCAGAACCTCAGCTTACCTCTCCGTATCCCGTGGGCATAGGAAAGGAAAACAACTGTTTGGATAATTTAGTCTGTGCCGGACCTAGTAAGACAATGGAATGGAATTGTACCAGACCTTCCGAATTTGTGTATGTTTTGGACCCCGCACTGTTGGTGTTTGGGTGTGTATTTGTTTGTATAGTGTACAGATATATGTATGTGTGTGACTTTATGTCTGTGAGTGTGTATGCTGTCCTTATGAATGTGTGTGTGTTTCTCCTTATGCCTCGAGGGGTAGGCGAGTATGCACGCAGCTCTGCTATATCTCAAAAGCTGTGTGTGAGCGGCTCTGCACGATTGGAAATAATAATGTTGAATTTTCAGTGGTGTTTTTGGAGGCCCTGTTGACGTTGATGTAATATTGCTTGCAGGGCAACATCTATATTTTTGATTACTCTTTTCTTCAGAAGCCGCGCATGGTTATTTTTACCAACTCCATTTCGTTCAGTCGCTGCACTTCTGCAGTCCATTCCAGCTTTGATATTCTTAGTACTGTAAGAAAAACCTGCCCAGCCTGAGCGTGGGACTGCTGATGAAATATCACACTTCATAAACCATTCATGGCAGCTCTTTATATGACTCAAAACACTTTACTGTATATTACATATAACACTTTCTATCAAATACATAATACATGTAGCTATATATTTAAAAAAAATTACATTGTAACACATTTTTTTAAATAATAGTAACACGTATTAAAGGACATATTACATCATAACTGACTATCACAAACCCATGTGCCAGTAATTACATGTAGATTCATAAATCACTACTACTGTATTACATGGTTTTTTTATACTAACATCTGGAAAGTTAATCGTCACCAACTTGTAACGTCACTAACCACCTGGCAATTGGTCAACCCAAGTTCATTTCTGAACTCACTGATTGCAAGTCTGTGTTGCCACCGATAAAAGAGTCAGCTAAATGCCAGTCAATTTTAACTTCCTGTTTATTTTTCTCATTCATACGGTGTGTATTACCCTGCATCCCTGCGCTGCTCTAAAAGGCTGAGTCCTATAAAGTGTGACTCCTGTGTCGTTCCTGCTCTGCCAAGGCAGCTGACAAAGACACACAGCTGCTGCTATATTGAGACCGAAAGCTGTTATTAAACATCTGCAGACTGACTGGACAAGCTGCCCAGGACAAGCTGCAGCGTCACCGCATAATGCTTCTTTAATTGGACTTTTTATGCCTTTCTGAGTGTAGGCCAGCAGACACGGCGTTTGGTTCCGGGCCCGCCGCCCGCCCCGTCCAGGTCCGAGTGCCTGAGTGCTTTCTCAGGTGGCGCTGTTTATTACGCCCACCTATTTGCTTTCAATCTGTCAGTGGCACTGCGGTGAGGTGAGGCGCGACATTTGGCGAGCCATCTTTCACACGCCAGCGAGACGGGAGTCCCATCTGCCAAAGAGGCGCCCAGACTGGAGCAGGATTTGGCAGCGGTCCATCCGACTCGCAGCCCGCTCTCTCTCTCTCTCACTCTTTCTCACACTCTCTCTCTCCCTTTCTACCCTCCCCACAGAGACGTTTGCTCTTTTCTATTCCTTCCTGGTTTTTGAGGAATTATTTTAATTCGGCTTTGGATGGTGCCCCGCGGTAGTTGTGTTGATGAGGTCGTCTCCTGTGTTGACTTCTTCGCAAAAGAAAAAGTGAGGGAGGGAGGGAGAGAGAAAGCAGAGAAAGAGACAGAAAGGGTTTGTTCTATTTTTAGGTCTCTGTTTTAAGATGGCAGTTTTAGTTCTTCCACATCATGAAGGCTCAGCTTCCTGAAGTGTCCCTTTCATGCCGTGATCGGCAGAGGGCCGCAAGCATTTCATTGCTGCACAGTGACACTGGCTGATTATTCAGCCCCCAGTGGTTTATACTCCTGCGTCTGAAAGCAGCACGCTCAGTTTTAATTTCCCCCGTCGGGTGGCTGAAGGTGGCTGGCGATAGGACCCTGGGGACTCCTGCTCCTAAGCAGCACCCTAATTGGGTGGCGATTAGCAACTTGTCAGCTGTCTGTCTGTCTCAGGCGAGCCAGAGGGGCCCACCCATAGATATTAGAAAGCTAGATACCGCATTGGGCTCCCGAACGTACGTAAATAGCATCGCCATCTTGGTGGGAGCAACAATAACTGGAGGTCAATGGAGAAACACGCGACTCTGACTGGAAATCAAACAGGTGTCTCTGATTGCAGCAAGTGTTGCTGTCACTCCCCCATAGACAGTAAAGGTGTTGCCCCCAGCAATATGGCCGCCGCATTTACGTATGCCACCTGATAGAACTCGTGCCCAATTCGGGATCTAGCTTTCTAATATCTACGGGCCCACCTACCTCAAACTTCCACAGTGAACCCCTACACAACCCACATCAGTCAGTCTCCCTAAAACCAATGCAGACAGCCACACACACACCCACTCCTCACATTCTCAAAGTAAACCCCTACATCCCACACATTGTCCAGTCCCCCAAAACCACCCACACTAACACAAACACACCCCTATACACACTTTCTCCCCCCATAGGGTTCGGCTCTCAGGCAGATAGCCAGAATTTATATTAAGCTACTTAAGCAATAAGCCCCGAGAGGCCGTAGGTTACAGTGATTCTACAACAGCTAAGGGGCGTTGTTTGGCACGACGTGCTAGCAGATGCCTAAAACCCCCCTTAGCTGTTGTAGAAACAGCGTAACCTACGGACTCGAGTGGCTTATTGCTTTTCTAAAACTGTTACTATAAATACCTGGCAAAGTTTCATAAAGTAAAGGCACAGCAACTAGAAATATAACAAGTTATTCCTAGATAATCATTCTTCCGCCAAGAAATATATTTCCTCTCTCTGAATGGTTGCCAAGTAACGTTGAGACGCAGCTACTTTAACTTTTGTATCAAGTTATGGTAGCGCAGTAATATAGAACGAAATGCGTTCAAGGTGTATGTTTATGCTGCATTTTACAACGGCATTGAACGTGATTCAGCCAATCACAATCATGGACCGGAACTATCAGTTTTAGAATATAAATTATTTCATTTTTATTCAGGAACACACTCAGCTTGAATCCAGTGTTCTGACTAATATGCCGACCCATGAATAAATGGGTCGGCTATCCTTAATGTATCTTGCCTATGTGTTATAATTATTATTATTATTATCATCTTCATTGACAGACGAGGTCCAAATATAAAAATGACACACAGTATACGGACATAAACATAAAAATAAATTACACATAGCACACAGCTGGTTATAATACATTCAAATGTTGGCTCCAATATTCCCAAAAGCTGGAGGAATATCTGTCTCACTTATGTTAGGGTCCGTCAGAGACCTTATAATACCATTATATAGGAAAGTTCTAGCACTGAGGCAGAAAGAGAGGCCAGTCAGCCAAGGAGGGAGAAGATTAATGGTCATAGGCCTGGGGTTAGATGGCCAGGCGCAGCAGAATGTAGAATGTGGGAAGATGTTAATAGTGATTTGGTCAGTATCCTGGGTCAGCTCAAGGGGACGGCTGAAAGCAAATTAGAGAAAATGGGAGACCTTATTTATAGCTATGGTAAGGAAAGATTTGGGACTATTGAGATAAGGACAAAACGCCAACATGAGGTAGTCAAATCTAGGCGCCAGCAGGAGGTAGATAAACTTATCAAGGAGAGGAGGCAGCTTAAGAAGCAGTGGAGAAAAGCTACAGATGATGAGAAGGAAGGTATTGACTGTCTACAGGCAGATGTGAGGGAGCGGTTGGCAGTGCTAAGAAGAGCTGAAAATATTAGGAAAAATAGGAAGAAATCACAAGCTCGACTAGCATTCTATAAAGACCCATTTAAGTTTGTTAAGTCTTTATTCGTAATGCAGAAGAGTGGTAGTCTTTTGGAACCTAAGCAGAAGCTTGAGGAGTATTTAGAGGGAGTGCACAAAGATAGGGAGAGGTTAAGAGAGATGGTACTTCCTGCTGATATCCCACCTATTGGTGAATTAAGTAGCCAATGCGACGATAGTCCACCAAGGTGGAAAGTAGTAATAAAACGTGCAAGGGCCTCTTCAGCCCCGGGACCTAATGGAGTGCCCTACCAGTTGTATAAGAGTGCACCAGATGTTTTAAGATTTCTATGGCAATTAATGAAGATAGTTTGGAAAAAGCAGAGTATTCCCAAGGCTTGGCGGAGGGCTGGGGGAATATTTATTCCCAAAGAAAAGGACGCAGTGGAGATTAATCAATTTAGGCCAATTAGTCTACTGAATGTTGAAGGGAAGGTTTTCTTCAGTGTGGTGGCACGGAGACTGACAAATTACCTTGAAAGGAATAAACTAATTGATACCACGGTGCAAAAAGCTGGAATTCCTGGCTTCTCCGGGTGCTTAGAGCATACCAGCATGATTTGGCACCAAATTCAATTAGCAAAGCGTGAGAAGAGACCTGCACGTTGTGTTCTTAGATTTGGCTAATGCTTTTGGGTCTGTGCCGCATAGTCTGTTGTGGGAGGCCTTTGATTATTTCAGAATTCCAGGTAGCATTAAAAGCCTAGTAAAAGCATACTTTCTGGATATTCAATTATGTTTTACTACAGCTGATTACACCACAGGGTGGCAACAACTTGAGATAGGAATCATGGCCGGATGTACCAACTCCCCACTTGCTTTTACAATGGCAATGGAGGTCATCATTAGGGCCTCAAAATGGGTAGTGGGTGGGGAGAAGTTGTACCAGATCTGCTATTGGCTTGCTGTCTGAATTGGGCATTTGTGGGCGAAGTCTAAGGTGGTTAGTAACATGTCTTTAGCAGCAGAACGGGCAAGCGAATGGTTGTGGGTAAGGAGAAGTTACCCTTCCTGGGGCGCAAGCTAAGGTAAGCTAACTGGCTCATTTGTTTTGTGTTTGTGATGGACTGTGCCTAGGTTGATGGTACTTGGCTAAGGTTTTTTATGGTTTATGGTTCAGTCCGCATCAACGGGATGGACCAACCTAGCCAACTTAGACCATGTTGGTTAAGGGTATTTGGATGTTTGTTGTGGTAATATGGTGGCAGCATGGTATGGGGCGCCAAATGTAACATGCCTTATTTCGTGGACAGAATGACTTTCGTGTGACGAAATAAATATATTCATTACGAAACCATGTTACATCGTAACGCATCGTAAAGGATGCACAGAATGATGTGTGTAGGTGCATTCCGTATTCACGTAGACAGAATTACTTTTGACCAAACATTTCGTCTACGACAGTGAATACTGCATTCAGCATTATGTCCACGAAAGGAAAAAGCCACCAGTCAATTTCTTCCACGAAATGATGTGCTCTCTTCGGTGTTTCGTGGACACAGTGCAAACCAATTTGTGCATTCCGTGGACAAAAGGCATTACGATGTAACATGGTTTCGTAATGAATATATGTATTTCGAAACACGAAAGTCATTCTGTCCACGAAATAAGGCATGTTACATTTGGCGCCCCATAGCATGGGGCGTAAGCTAACTGGCTAGTTTGTTTTGTGTTTGTGATGGGCTGTGCCTAGGTTGATGGTTGGTTGGCCAGGGTTTTTATGGCTATGGTTCAGTCCACATCAACGGGACGGACCAACCTAGCCAACCTTGACCATGCCTGGGCTGGTTAAGAGAATTTTGGGTATTGGATATTTCAATGTGGTAATATGGTGGCAGCATGGAGGGGAGTGTCTCCAGCACGCTGGTTTCACTGTTAAGCCTTCATGAGGTGTCGTGGGCCTAACTTAACGAAACATCGGTGAATGAGGGTGCCCAGTTGATAACCCCAATGACATGCCGCATACACTGCTGTTGGATGGGCCATTTGCATTGTGTTTGTGACCATTTGTTGGCGGATTTGTGGGTAGTGTGCTTTTTAAAGTTAAACTTGAGCAGGGGCTTCTGAATGTGTTTTTACCTTGGATTTTGGCACAAGGGATTTTAATATCTAATTCTGTGTATTAATGTAATATATATATATATATATTACAGACAATATACCATATATATACTTATAATACCATTCCTAGACTCAGTAAGCCTGCACATAAATGTAAACATTACTGCTTTGGGCCACATTCATGTAGGCCTGCCTGTCTTTTTGGCTAGAGGGACTCAAAAACTTCCTTCAAGGTTGGCAGGTTTGCATACACACACACACATATATATGATGCATGCACAACACTCATACGCACGCGCACACACACAGAATGGATGAAGCCTTATAGGTGAGGAAAGTGTGTGTGGAGGAGAAAGGAAAGGGTGTGTGGAGGAGAAAGCAGATGATCATGCAATCCAAAATCAGATTAAAGAGATACATTAACAGTAAACAGCTTGACATTAAAATTTGCAAACAACAAACTCTCTGTGCTTATTGCGGCTTTCAGATGTAATGCCTGAATTTCTGACAGTGAGCGGCTCTAATTACAGAGAAGCTGATTATCACACAAAGGAGTAGTGGGAATCGAGAGAATGCACGCTTAGAACCGTGACTTAGGGGGACCATGCAGAACGTTCAATCCTCTTAGCATGTCACTGAGATCTGGCAGAACCTCTCAGACATCAGGCTGGGTGATGTCAGGAGGTGTTTGTAGAGGGCCAAGACCACAAGTGTGTATGTTAAAGTGAGGAGACTAAGACAAAATAATATTGTGCACTGTAGACTTATCAAAAAAGGGTTTTTTCTTTAGAAACTTTTGCTTGTGCCACCTGACATTTTTTGGGTGGTGAAAAATGTATTAAAAAAACCCTGTAAATGTTGCACAGCCATTAAGACTTGTTTAAAGTAAAAAAAGCATTCTGTCCATGTTTAAAATATATTTTTTAAAAACATATTTTTAACCCCTTCAGACACGATTTTTTTTCTGTTGAGCAAAACTTTTTTCAGCTGATTGTTACACCTCTCCAATGTAGAAATAAAGGGAAAAATATATAATTTTTTGCTAAATCATGTCTTTTAGTATTTTTTTTATGTCCATTACAATGGACGCCTCGACTAAATAGGCATAAAATGACATGAGAACTTGAGTGTTTTTTCCCTGTTTTTAACATAGTAGTCTTGAAACAAATAATCACACATGACTTGCATTGTGTGCACGTGTCTAAATGTTTTTATATGTCTGTGAGCAGGTCAAAACATGCACATTAACTCGAACAATGTATGATTGTGTTTAATATCGATATTGCCTTCAGTAAAACTTCATGAACCAACTCATCACATATTAACATAACAAATAGTGTAAAGTTGAACCCCCAAATTGTTCTGGTCACACACACACATTAAAGGAATACGCCACCCCTAGGTGAAATTGGGTCACTCCCCGCAGTCCCTAGAGTTGGATGAGTGAGCCAAAGCGTTTTATAGGCGACCCAGCCATTGTCATTGGTGTATTGCCGGAAGTTGAGGGTTTACAGATGCTGCGTGATGTCTTTGCGCCTGGCAGCGGTGCTTTGCCGGTGCTATGCCCGAAAATAGTTCCAAATCTAAATTGGTCTAATAAATCCCTTCATGTTAATTAGCATGGATATTTGTACTCGATGTGAATGTACAGGTTACGAGAAATTATAAAAAATCTTGAGTTATTTGATTCACTTTTGCAATGACATGCTATCTGATATCGCCCGATTACAGCGACTACACTAAGATAAAGCTAACCAGGCCGTTTCTATATTAGGACAATGGCTGGGTCGACGCTTGAAACAGTTCCTTAAAAACAGTTCCTGTGAGGCACAAAGCACAGGAGGGCATCGCATGTATCGCAAAACTTGTGTGTCTTTCCTGTGCAAAATGGCCTCCTGCATCTGGTGGCCTGTTTCTTGTCATCATAATTTGGCATATGGTCCACCATATCGAACTGGACTTCAGGTAGGGGCCTCACATCTTGAATTTGTGTTTTTTTTAGGGGCGTGTTGTGGCTCCGGAGACATGCTGGGTCTCCAACGTTTGGCTGCCACTGGTTGATGGACTCTCACCAGACACTGTGTGGAAAAACAGACTGTGGGTTTTAATTCCGCCATTAAAGAGAAACGGGCTTCGCCACAAGTAGCACTATTGTGCAAGGATTTTTATTTTCAATGCGCCAGATGTCACGGGCAAAAAAAATGCACAGAAAAGTTTGCAGGAAAAATATACTTTCAAAAAATAATTCAACAATTCAAACAAAAAATACTGTCATAAATTATCTTATCTTAAACTTGTCAACACACTGGCAAGATTACGAGAGCATTACCTTTGCTTTCCCACTGCTTCTCTCTCTTAGAACAAACAGGGTTCCCCTTTTAGGCCCTAAGCCCCTCCCCGGACCACACTAACCCACAACAATAATCAATCAAGGTTACACATATTGCAATACATGAAATGTACAGGATACATCACACATTCTTAGTAACACTGCACATTAATATCAAAATCATTGCACCTCTGCCCACCATTTACACCATTGCACAAGCCCCCCCCCCCCCCCCCCCCCCGCTATGGTGGCACGCAAACTATTCAAACAAACACTAATTAGTGCAATAATTTGTGACAAACACAAACAATGGTAAGAAAAAAAATGTTTGTTAGGAGGTTATTGTGTTATGTGTGTTTCATCTAATGAATGGAACAAAAACTAATTAACATGTGTGCGTGTCATTGTATGGTTGGGGAGCAAACTAGTTAGCGTGTGTGCACGCCGTTGTATGAATGGGTAGTTAGCGTGTGTGAGCTACAGGTGTCATCCGCGAACTGGGACAGAGCCCTCTGTCACACACTGGGCCACATTCATCATGAAATGGAGGAGATCCAGGGTGTCTTTTGTCAGCATGCCAGCCCTCGCTTTTTTAAAGGGACATTCCACCAGTGGAGACATGAATATGTATTGAAAGTGGGCCATATATGTAGTAGAATAGTAGCATAAATTTCTAATTTGGTGCCTTGATCAAGAAAAGGCAGAAAATGATTTTTAGTGCTTGTGCATTGTCGAACTCAACGGTTGAACTCCACCCATCAATCTATCAACCAAGGATCGAGCGTTGAGCTCCACTCTACTACGTGGAAATCATTTCACACAATTTCTAGTGAAGAGTTAGTTTGCAAACTCATTAGTGAATTACTCCTCGTTTGTGTTTCAAAATCGTGTGCACTTGCATGGTACCGGAAGGTTCAGTCAGCACAAAGAAAATACACAGAGTAAGTTTTCATAGATTACCCAAAGAGTTGGACTTGTGCAAAAAGTGGCTACGGGCTATCAATAACCCGAAGTTCGGAGAGGACACAGCCATTGAAGCACTAAAACAGGGGTTCTGAAAGTTTTGATTGGTGAGGGCCAATTCAGGAACCCAACATTGAACTGAGGGCCGCCAAAGGGGCGGGGGGAGAAAAATAAAAAAAAACTGGAAAAAAAAATCCCATTTGTAATAATTTTAATGATGCATCTCTACAGTTTATATTTCTTGCAATAAACACATTTTAATTCATAACTGATGCCTTATTTAGGGGCAATTCCAACTGCTACCACAGGAAAACCTGACAGGGAGAGAGAGAGAGAGAGAGACAGACAGACACACAGAACAGAGAGAGATAGGGAGGGGGAAGAAACTTTTAAAATAGAAGCTTACCAAACAAGTCATCATCATCATTATCATCATTCATATCTATCATTGCCTGTCATTAATTAGCTTGTCATTAATAAGCTTGTCATTAAGTCACACTGAATATGTATTACTTGGCCAGTACATACCTGTTGAATTGCAATGGGATTTGTGGTGCTGTTTTCGGTTGGCCACGATTCCTCTGATGTCCGGCTCCATCTCCGTCGTTGTGATACGTAGGACAGCATGTAGATGACCATCTGTCAGCCTGGATCTCAGCTTGGATTTGTTGATGGCCATGGTGGAGAAGGTCCTTTCACAGATGTATGTGCTTCCGAATAAAGATACCATTCTGACAGCATGCTGGCGAAGTGCAGGGTATGTGGATGGGGAAAGTCCTTTGTAGAACTCGGTGAGATTCTTGTCACGATATGCTGCTCTGGCCTCTGAGCTCAAACTGCATTTCTGCAGGCTCTTCCTCAGGCACACATGAGAAAGGGTTTTGGAAAAGGTTGAATGCTTTCTCGTGGTCCCTGAAATCGGAGAAGCGGTGGTCAAATTCCTCTCTGAGTTTTTTTTGAGGTTATGGTTCTTTTCTGAACGCAGGTAGCGTAAAACTTGGCTCCCATCTGTGTCTGTGTCATCTACGAGCGACTTACAGGCAGGGAAATGAGTGAGATCTCCCTTTCTGAGCTGTCCCTGCAGCAGTTCAAGTTTTCGCTGGAAAGCTTTGACATTCATTGTCAAATAGTGTGGAAATGAGCTTCCCATGGCCTTGCAGCTTCAGATTAAGATCGCTGAGACAATTATTCACGTCAGCAAGGAAGGCAAGGTCACAGAGCCATTTAGTGTCACTTAACTCTGTCACATATTGTCCTTTTGACTCCATGAACTCTTTTATTTATTTTCTCAAGTCACTTGGTATGCATCGAGACTGCGACACACAGCATCACAAATGTCGACTCCCTCGACATACTCATACTCTCCATGCTTAGCAGCTCCTCACCAATGTCAAAGTTCTCCGTGACTGTTCGGATGAAAATCAGCAATTGCGCTGTATCGGAAATATCCGTGCTTTCATCCAGTGCAATGGAAAAAGCTCCCTTTCCTAGCCCCTCCACACGTTTTCCCAGTTGCTCTTTCAGATCATTAGCCAGATCTTCGATTCGTCGTGTGACTGTGTCATTCGACAAACTTATGTCACGGAACTTTGTTTTTTGCTCTGGGCATACAATGTCGGCCACTTTCAACATGCAGTCTCGCACAAATTCTCCTTCACTAAATGACTTGCTCTGCTTAGCTATTTCTTGGGCTACCACGTAGCTAGCCTGTGTTACAGCTTCACCAGTTTTAGCCAAATTTGTGAAAACTGACTGCTGTGCAGTGTAGCCTCTTTTAAGTTGTTCAACCTTACTGGTGCGGTCCTTGCCACTGAATTTATCGTAGGTTTTATGTTTGGTATCATAAGGCCCTTTCACACTGGCGAAATTGCCGCGATTTTATGTACCAGAATTGCGGAACGACTGTCCCTTTCACATAGACCGAGGCGGAACGGCGGGACAAAGTGTCTCGCCAAATTTACTACCAAGCCCCCTAGACATTTTGCCGAGTTTTTTCGTTCCGGCACCAGTGTGAATGGGTCTAGGCGGAAAGGGGAATCTGGCCGGGCATTTCGATGCTATGTCCAGCCCACCACAGGAGATTGCAAAAAAATCTAACTGATCAAAAGCAGCAATAGCAGAGACAGCACATTATGTCTCCAGTCATTCAAAGCCTGCTAGAGTTGACTGTAGCTTGGAATGCAATCAGTTGCCATAATAGGCTATCCTAAAATCCAGCGAACCGTTTACCACAACAACTAACCACCAAAATCGTTTAAAAGCTGAGAAAAAGCTCTTTCTGTGATAATAGGCTACTTCGCAAGTAGTTTGGGTGGGACAGAATACCTATAGCCTACAGAGCAGCCGCTCTGGTCATATCGGCTCTGGCTCACATGATGTACTGCTTTAAATGCTTTATCGCTTCACTACCCAACACGCGAACAAGAAAGAAAAGAAAAAAGAAACCCATGTGCTTATGTCGCTATTTCCGATAGGACCAGGCCTAGAGAAAAGACAGCTATGGTAACCTAACAATTTTTTACCAATTTATGGTAACCTAACTAATCAGCAGTGTAGGCAAAGGATTTGCTTTGCCTACACTGCTGTTTGGTTGTCCCAAACTTTGAGACGATCCATAGGCTACTCGCATTAACTGAATCTTATCAACCCGAACTGCGATGTTCCAAACAGAGTGACAGAATGCAATGTTTAATAATCTCACTGCCTTCGGCATAACTGCTAACAGTGCGCCTAGGCCTACTGTTAAACACCTGAAAAATATTAAGCTGCTGTTTTCTTTTCATGACGAGCACTAGGCCTACGCTTAAATGATTTATGACTGAATGGAACGTTGCGTTTTTAAGCGCCAGAACTGCTTATCACGTCGTGTGACAAAGTTTACACCAATCATCATCTTCTAATGTATCCTTATGTTGAGATGTCCATTCTCTTTGCCCTAGCCTAGGCTATCATTTGTGCGCGACGCATGTTTCAATTAAGACAATACACAAGCTATTTTTTATTGTTGTAATACTGAATGATTTCATGAATAAATTGTGGATTACGGCTGGCGGCGCCACTGACCAAGGCCACAGTAGCCTGTGAACCTCTGATTTTCAAAGGGAAATCACGGCGAACGCAAGGGCAACTCTTCTCTTCAATTTCCCTTCCAAATTACTTTTTATTGTCTGAAGACATCTATCGCAACAATCTAACATTCTAACAGCAACAGCAAAGCAAATGCAAGCTAACCAAAGTGCAGTCGGTTCTCCCGCCATGGCTTTTGAAATCACACACCTGCTGTATCTGAAGCTCCACGCACGCATAGTAAGGCCTACGACTATCACTCTACACGCCCCCTGTTGCACGTCACAATTTAATTTACTATAGCTGATCCTGCCTTCTGGCTCCCCAAAATGCCGCATCATGTGAACAGATCAGCAGGCCGGCAAATTTTCACCTTGCTTTCAGACGCAAAAAGACGTCTCCTCTTCCCGCAAATTTAGCGGGATCTCTGTGTGAAAAGGCCTATAATGCCGTTTTATATTGAAGTCCTTGCGCACTGCAATTACCTGCCTGCAGATCAGGCAAACGACTTTATCCGACCCGTGAGGTTTGACAAAGTAATCGTTTGTCCATTTATCTTGAAACTGCCTTTTCTCCTCGCTGACATAACGTTTTTTTCTCGAGGGGCCCTGCTCCTGCTCTGGCTCTCGCTCTACCATCTCCATCTTATCTTCACACAACCACTGATGGCCTTCTGGGAGTGAGGTCAAGTGTGCGATCGGTTGGACCACACCTGTAATTACAGCTTATGCCTATAGATGCCGCTAAACACCACTAAACGGAGATTCATTCTTTCAAAGCAATGTACAGTTTTAACATTTTTACAGATGTTTCCGCGGGCCGCCATTGGCATGCGGGCCGCACTTTGAGAACCTACAGTATGCACTAAAACATCTGACGGTCTGCCTGTAGGAAGAATATCCCGCTTGCAAGTTCAGTGTATCATACCCGCCGACCGAAGCAGGATCAGTTTACATCCTGCATACAGCACAGAGGCAGGGTAACGTAACGCTAGCGATTGTTGCAAACGTGTGTATAATGGCAGAGCCAGCGAAGAAGCAGCGAAAACCCTTGACGGAAGATGCAAAGAAAAGGAAAAGAGCTTCAGACCGAGCGAGGGGGAGTTTCGTAGAGAAAAAGCATCAAGCTTGCCTGGTGTCCCTTTAACACATGTTCAATAGGATGTGTTCAAAACATGTGGGTAAAAAGGGTGTCAGTTCTTACCAGTATGTTTGAAGAGGGCCATCTTCTGAAGATCAAGATCTTTCAAAAGCCTCTTATCAAAGACTAGCGACATCAGGTCCTGATATGCCACTGAGTCCTTCTTCAGCCACATCCTCTTCTTCGCTCCTCAGCTGTTAGTTGAGCATGGTCACAGTGATGCTATTTTTAATCCATGTCAGTCCATCGGTGTTCATTGGCCACATGGTGTGGAATGCACTTCCACCTGTTTTGTAGTGCCTTTGGGAAAGAAAATATTCTCAATAATACAATTACTTAAAAAAAAAATCAGATAGAAAATGTATGGCAGCTTTTGATTCCTTACGTCAATGTCCCCCTTTCTGGTGCCACAGGAAAACCACATGTGGTTTACGACAGACCTGTGAAAGATATTAAAATTGCAATTTTGCACCTTGTAAATCAATGGAACTTCAGGAAGATTCAGGGCTGATAGGAAGTGAAATTATCTGTGTCTGAAATGATCAAATACATTCAAAGACACCATAGAGAATTGCCTTTCTTGACAACAATTAATGATGTGGTGGTGAGGGTTGACTCAAGCTGAAAGCTTTCATCTGTTTCACCTACTTCAAGGGTGCTGGCACTGGTATCAAGGCCAGGTGTACTTGGGCATGGCGACTATAAAACAAACAAGAGGTTTCTTTTCAAACTACATTCCACGAACTATCAAGAGGTGGATAAACTATTTCTTAATGATTTCTTAATGTTTAGTGACATATCAGGGCCATTTTATGATTAATTGAAATACATTTCTTACATATGGTTCCTTTATACATTTCCACCCCTATTTTGGAGTTTTTCCTCGAAATTGCACACCGCCTACTTAAAATGGCCCTGTTGCCACATACTTTGACTTACAATCAAGTGCCTGACCTCTTTGGAAAGCTAAGGCCTTGTAGAATTTTTTGGTACCAATAGATTGACTGTGTGATGAACTATCAGAGAGTGGCAAAGGGTAGAATGATAGTTTTTTTTATAGGCGGTTATGCACATCTCTAGAAATGACCACATTCTGCCCTCTTGGTCACTTATTTTCTCTTGAAAACACCACTGAGGCCCACTACCAGGTCTTGTGAATCTGTATGTCAAAGTAGATCCTTATAGGATGAAGTATGACTGTGTGGGACCCATATTTGTGTGGGCATACACATGCGTTTTGCTAAGTGTCCATTTGGAGACTCCAAAAGGACCTTTGGTTACCCAAAACTAAAACTCTTCCTATACAAGAACCCCTTTATGCAGAACCATGATCTTGGTGTCAAATGAAAGGTTACAGTCTGTGTCTCATGATGGAGTGATCCCTGGAGAGCTTTGCAGTGGCTGTGCCATACATTTAGAGATGCATTATCTGACCTGGAACTCTTACTTTTGCTCCAACACCTTTGAGATTTCCATGAAAAAATGACAAACAAGGTAATGCAGCAAACATTTGTATTATAAAATGAAACAAAGGTAAAAATAGTAAATATTATTATCTCCCCCTTCCTCTGCCTCTCCCCCTGCTTCTTGCAGCACCCTTTCCTCTTTGTGTCCCACTGGTCTCAGCCACCGGCTCCTCTTCCTCAGACACAGGATCCTCAGCTCTTGATGTTTTGCTTGGTGGGACCCAGTCTTCATTGCTGTCACTGAAACAATTGTACAGATGGAAGTTAGACTCAGACCCACTAAAGTATATGAAAACCCTTCCCAACAACTTATACAAATTATATAAATGTGTGTACTCAGGTCACACCTCCCCTGCACTCTTTTTTACACAAACACACACACACTGCATTCTCACCTAACTCCCCTCCCCCAGATACCAGAACTATTCACACCTCCCCCTGCACTCTCTTTTACACACACACACACACACACACACACACACTGCATTCTCACCTAACACCTAAAAACTATGCACTAAACATTACAAAAGCAAACGAAACTGTATCTGTAACTGTATATGGATATAAGTAGTATACTCACAGCTCGAAATCAGGGTCCTTCCCAGCTAAAAAGTTGTGCTCCTCCTCGGAGTCGCATTCGGAGAAACTACTTTCGGCTCCTCCAGATCATCGATGTCCTCCGGTTCAACATGTTTCGTTTTTGCTTGTCTTTTTGGCATGTTTTTACAAACAAAAACCTTCAAAAACTGCCTCTTGCTTGTTCAGTAAAACACTTCCAAAACACTGCTTCGGTGACTATGTTTACGCATCTGTTTTACGCATTGAATTTAGCCGACAAGGAAGTAGAATGTGACGATGTGTCACATGTCTAAAGAAAGCTCTCCTCATTGGCTACACAGACATCTAGGTCCCATCTCATTGGCTCAATCAGACGCAGCGCTATTGCCATTCAAAGACTGGTTGTCAGATTCATCGCTTACGTGACTCATTGGCTTTGATGGCATCTATCTCGACTCTCATTGGTCCTACAGACATGTAATTGGTATCGATGGAATCAGAAGAGCCTCGTGAACACGCAGAGTACCGTGAATCCAGCGACAATAATGGAAGTAGAACCGAAATATATGGATTTCCGCGAAAAATAAGTTTTTACTTCGCTTCTTTTCGTATGCATCTGTTTTGTTTGTACTGGCGTGTACAACTACTCAATATATTGGCAATAAAACAATGTAGATATTTTACATCTATGGATTCTTACGAAAATTTCAAGACCAAGCATGCTGGGCTAACTTATTGGTACGGCCATACAGACAAGTGACAAAGTATGAACGCAGCAACTTTGGGGGGTGGTGGAGGGGGGTATTCTGATATGTTATATATCGGGATAAACTTATATTTTACACACAAAATATATGTTAATTCATGGAAAGCTTTACATATATCGATTCTTGAGATTCTCAGCTTTAAAATGGTATATAGCATGACTATGGTAGTTCATGATAAGGTGCAAAAAAATGCATGGGGGTTGTTGGGGGGAGGTGGGGGGCACTGTATTTGTCCCGAATTCGGGTCACTATTAATGTACTGGGTTAAATAACTATACAAACAATGAAACTATAGCTCCTCCTGAGCGTCCTCCGCTTCTTGGTGCCCGCAGTACTGGCCGTCTGGAGCTGGGTATTTCTGGCGGATAGCCTGCATGACACAAGCAGGTAACATGACACGACGACCTCTGCCCAATCTCTCTCCTTGTAGAACCCACTCAAGAAAGTGCCGGTAGGCTGTTAGGCGAAATTGTCTGGTCAAAACATATTGAGCACAAAGTGAGTGATGGTCTTTGAGCCTAGCGTTCCACAGTAGCTAACATAACTGCAAGCTATTTGTGCAATGAACATGCCACGTTAGCGTGTTAGCAAGAATACTCATTGACATAGTAACAAAGAAAATAAACTTACTTTACAGAAAGACTTCCATTTGGCCCTGTAGGGTTTGGCTGCCGTTTCCAGTTGATCTTAGGTATTCTAAAGTAGGTCTCCAGGACGCCGCTATCCATATGGGGTGTGAAACTCGGGTGATCAACAACACACACGTCCGTGTCATCCTCCGATTCTGTGATTTCATCCAGAAGAAATTGGCACCGCTGGAATTCTCGGCAGCAGACAGACTCTTGTTCTGTGTCCACTGGCGCACAGTGAGAGCAGGCACCACCAATCCGCCCCAGCTCGAGCCATTGCGGGCTCCTCGTCGGCGGCAGGCAGGTCGTCTGCCTCGGCTGTTGTGGCAGCAGCTTCAGCCGCCTCCTGTTCCTCCATAGCCCTCAGCTGCTCGTCGCTATATTGTGGCTCATAAAGGTAGCCACGAACATCCGTTTCTACCATAACTTCTTCAAAAATTCCAATCCTCCATATTGCATCCGTCTGCGTATTCAGTACCTTCGGCCATATTTTCTGAAGGTTTCTGCCGGTGAAGTCAAACGCACTGGCACTGATCTGTGATAGGTCTGTTAGCGCATTAGGTCCAACCCCCTAGGGGCGGGGTTGAAAGGGTGAGAACTAGTGCTTGTAGTCTCAACAGAAATCCCACCCCCCCCCTTTACACTTCCTCTGACAATGACGCAAAATGACGATTATTGCATCATTGTGGGAGGAAGTGTAAAGGGGTGAATACGGATTTCTCCCGTCTCAGGGGGAAATGAGAGAGTGTTGCATGACCATTCAAAAGTATGACTGGGTTTCTAACAATGCAAAGCCTAATGCAAATGGGTGGAGTGTTCCTTTAAATTAATTTGGGTAGGGGCTTCTGAATGTGTTTTTAACTTGGATTTTGACACAAGGGATTATAACATCTAATCCTGTGTATTAATGTATTAAACAACTAAATAAATCCATACACAAACTTTGAATAGCTATGAATTGCTTACAGATATGTCCAAACATTGCCTAGTGACACTAATTAACTGAGTGTTGGCTAATATCTCCCTGATGTCAATTGCAATGGACATTGAACTTTTTAAAAATCCTGTACTACAGTACATTGTTATGAAATATATTCAAACTAACTTCAAATATTATCACCTGACATGGTTAGAATTATACTGGGAGCAAATTGTTTAGGCTATTATATAATGGAAGTTTGATATAGAACTACATGACTTATCAGACTTCATTAAGCTATATAATCCAACTTCATTTTTGTTTATATATACATACATATACATTATGTGCGCGTGTATGTTACAGTATATTATGTATAACCGTGAGTGTTAGTGCTCTCGTGAGGAAGCTGCTTCCCTCCAGCTGATGTCTGATGACTACTCTGCCTCTAATGAGGATGACCCAGAGTCTTAAAGCCTGTTTGGCGCTTGGGTTATTCATTCCCGGGAGACGGCAGCAGCGGCCGCACTGGCAGTGATGGCGGGTAAATTTGGCATGTTTATGGGTGCATGTCGACCGAGGCTCCCCAGAGCCAAGCCAATCTAGCGGAGTGTATGCAGAGTCTCTCTGCTGGAGCAGTAAATCTGTCCCCACACAAACACACCACAGTGAGAAAAACACACACACACCAGGGACACTGGGGGAGATGTGCGCAGGTGAGTTGTGTTAAAATGAGTCAAATCCAGACGAGTTGTGTACAGGCGAGTCATATTCAGATGACTCATTTTCACATACTCAGGGTTGTTACTAAACCACATTTTTTGGAATACCCTGCACAGAAAATAGACTTGAAAAAGTTCAAAGTTCCACACAAACCCGCAGTACCGATCACAAAAATATTAGCCTGACGAGCCAGACTCACATCAAGATTTCAGAGGGTGGTGTTGTGGGTTCTGGTCATGATTCCATTGCCAAACAGCTGTGTCGAAAGCACAAAAGCGCAAATTAAAAAGCGCAAACAAGGCTCAGATGAAGATGACACTGATGAAATTACAGCAATCCAGCGTGCAAGTGTCCAGGACACCTACGGGTGCGTTAAATGGGACTCAAAGTATATGCGTCTGACCGAGACTGAGGAAACTCAAAAGAATCAGAAAGAGGAAATGAAGAAGAGGTTTAACAAAATGAATTATGGGATTGAAGTTGGTGCTGATAACATACTTCTCTCAGCGACGAGAAATAAATGGGGGAGCGTCCATAAATACCTTTTGCCGTGAGTGGCCCTTCTTATGTACAGTGAAGAGGCTGGTATGGCCGCTCATTTCGAGGTACTAACGGGTGTCGGTCTCATTGGTACATTCCTGAGAAATATCAAAAAAAAAAAGCAAACACCTCTTGAATTTCTTCGCGTCGCGGCACCAGAGAACAAAACAGTGATGGATGCCCTCATGAGATGCCCGGCCCAGACAGGGCCGCTGGACGGTTACAGGGAAGCCATAATTGAAATGGTTCTTCTTCTACTTTCACATTTTGACGAGGAGGAGGAGGACCTGCTGCACTTCGTTGAAGACACGATTCTGGCTGAAGAGGTTCAAGTGGACCAGTTGCTGCCAACACCGTGCATCATTGTGTGTGGTAAGCAAACACTGAAAATATCACAAAACCTTCAAGCTAATTATTGTAGTGTACGTAAATTCAATTCTGCTATAGGTTAACTTTTTTCTAACTTAAGTGTGTATTTTGGGGTTCGTTGAAGGGGGTGGGGTATGTAGTTGCATTGCTTTAACCAACTTTGTACCTATACTGCTGTCTCCTGTCATGTTGTCTCCTGTTATGCCATGTATTTTTACCTGTTTATGTGTTATGTTCTTGCCCCTTGTGTATTTCCTGTGTTGTGTCATGTGATTCACTCCCTGCTTTGATGTGTCTGTCTGTTTTATCAGGGTCATCATGTTTTGACGCCAAGACTTTCATGCTGAGCATCGACCAGGAGATCGTGAAAGACCACATCACCTCCTTCATGTCTGCTTTCTGCCTCATGTTTGGGAGTTTCTACTGTTTCAATATACACTACCCAGTGGAATTGCGCTCAACACTTGAGTTTATCCAAAGGTACAGTTTCTTTGGTGTGACAAGGTCATTTACTGTATTTCATCCCTCTTAAGAAACTTAATGTTTAAATTTATGCAACGTCTGGAGGGATCTGTAAATTGTATCATTGTGGCATTCTCAAATCAAATTTTCAACTGCTCTCGCTAGTCTGAAGGTGCACTGGCTGAAATGTATATGTAAACTATATGTATGAATATAAGATTTTTATATTCTGTGTATTTTATCTGTCTTGTCTTATGTGTGTATTTATGGACTTAAGTCTGCTAAATAAAACTTCATTCATTCATAATTTACGTCTTTCACACAAGTGTTATGGCAGTGAAATGAGGCAAACGTGCAAACCTCTTTAAGTCTGTTCTGTACCTAGAGGCTAACTTTTGATTTTGAGGATCGTCTAATGCGAGCTGTCTGCAACGGAGTGCTCCGATGGAATCAAATGCACTTGAGCGATTGTCCGAAAAATTAGCTCTGGACATTGACATTGACAAACTGTATCAGGACTACACTGTACTGAACAATGTCTTTGAAAGCATCCCAGTACAGCTGGCATCAGACAAGGAATGGACATTCTTTTTCAAGAAGGAGAAAGTAGTGACAGAATTGCCAAAAGTGGTATCATTCATTTTGTCAATCTCCGTCAGTAACACTTATGCTGAGCGTGTATTTAGCCACATGGAAGATGTCTGGTTTGACAAGAGAAACAGGTTGTCAGTAGGGTTGGTCAGAACTCCAGGTCAGACTAAACTTCAAACTCTCATGCTTGGAGTTCAAAACATTCATTGAGGGACAGCAGGGACTTCTGCAGGTAGCAACAAGGGATGAGAAGTACACGTGGAGAAAGAGGTGAGAAATGCATAAGGTAGAAAGGTATAAGTTGATTATAATATACTGTATTGTAATTACATGTTTATAATTGCTAAAGGGTGTATGCATTAGGACATGTGATTAGATCATCTCTCTGTCTTGTCGCATCAAAGTCCTGGATGTTTGGAAGTCTGTAAATTTGTAGTTAACAATAAAGTGTGTTTGTCTGTAATTCTGCCTGGAGTCTTGTGCTTGGGTCCTATCTTGAGAATCCTGACAGTACGATCGGACCAAAGTATGGACCCAGCAGACTCTGTTTTCCACATGGAGGAGGTGCAGTACACCCTCAGCAGGCTTAATGAAGAACTGGTGAAGTCCACTGATTTGGAGCGCCGGCATGCCATTTGTTTATTTATGAAGCCGGCAATTTCATCAAAGCCCGGGACGATGGAGGTGTCGGGAGTGGCTACGTTAGCCAGTCAGACAAATGGTTCCTTTTATCCTAATTCTGTGTGAATTGAGCATGTGCAGGCCTACAACACTCTGGGAGCATATTCCGTTTAAGGTGTTTTTTTATGACCCAATATTCCGTTTAAAACAGGCATATGCTAGGGTGTGCAAACGGTTTATTAGTAATGGCGGCCTTACATTGTACGATTTTGGTCTGTTTTCACAGTTGGCGAATAAATTTCCAAAGTCGGACAGAAATCATGGGAGTTGTACTGGAATCGCAGCCCGCTCCCGTCAACTAGATCGTTACTGTAAGTGTAAGGTGCCAATCTTAGCGGTTTTAAGTCAGTCGGAGTCAGAACAACTCTATATCGGTTAGGGATTACACGCATGAAACAATGCTGCAGAAACACGAAAATAGAGTTTAGTAGGCTATCATTTCAGTTCCTGTTTATTGTACGATGGGTAATAATTTAAAGGAATCTAGTTGCAGTCTTGTAAATAGTGACCCTGCAAGATCCCTAGTCATTGCAAAATCATAGTCTGTGACTTAAAACTCTACTACTTGCCTTAATGGCCACCTTACACCAAACAACTTTGACAAGATTTGGGAAAGATTCTTAAAAGATTGTAGTCTTTTAACTAATGCCCCCCATTCAAGCTTTACTCAAAAGACTCCAGTCTTTGAAGAATCTTTCCAAAATCTTGTCAAAGTTGTTTGGTGTAAGGAGGCCATTAGATGTGAGAGGGTCTGAGACTGTAGTCTTTCAAAAATCTTTTCCAAATCTTTCCAAAGTCTGTCAGTGTAAGGAGGGCTTTAGTCGAATATGGCCTTTTTCGGTTTATTTCAATCAGAATAACACACGTATATTCGGATTATTCCCAATAAACTGATTCAAAACCGTTTATTGGCTGCATGGAAGCGTGCTGATGGTTCGATTCAGTCCAGGCCATATGTGGTGCATGGCAATCAATGGTTTGCATCAAAAGTCATATTTTTGTGTTTTTTTACAGCATTGTTTAATGTGTGACATCCCTAACCGATATAGAGTTGTTCTGTCACCTGGAATAGCCGACTAATACTTTATAAGAAACAAAATAACAAATTGTCATATTTATGGGTTTCATCAGGTCCCTTGCCACAGGTGTATAAAATCAAGCACCTAGATTATAAATGCTGACTGCATGGTGCTTGATTAATGCACCTGTGGCAAGGGACCTGATGAAACCCACGAATAGGCTACAGCTGTTGCCTACTTTGCCCTTCCTGTTTGGTGTACTAATAGTTAGTATATTAATTAGTAATATACTAACTAATAGTGCAAGGTCACTATTAGTTTTTACATTGTTCACGTCACTATTTGCATGACTCTCGATAATATCAAACATGGTTGACTTAAGTACAGTAATCAAGTAAATGTACTTAGTTACTGTCCACCTCTGCCTGTATTGATTCATGAATGAACTTAGCAAAAGTGTGATTGATGCGTGTAGAGACACACCTGCTCCCTGATATTGGCCTCTAGCTCGTCCTGCTTTCAATCAAGACGCCACTATATATGACATTGAAAAAAATTATGCTATGCAGGAGCTGCCTGCACGAGGCTAACATTTGTCGCACGCCAGAGGGATCGATGTCACACTGGTGCGCAACAGGTTGGGAATAGACCTCTGAAGTTCCCCTACAAAAAAGAACCAAAGCTGCCATCTTTGCCCATATGGAATACCCCCAATGTGTTAAGATAATCCTACTACATATGTAAGGATAGTTTATCAACCATCTCTGGGTCTAGAGCCTTTGAACAGGTGGTTGGGCACAAGAGCTTTGCTGAGACAGTGACAGATCACAAACAAAGTTATTTTCCTCTTTATTTATTTAGTTCGTTTGAAAACACAATTTCAATGTTAGGTTCATATTTCACAATTTCACATTTTCAATGTTGGGTTCATAACTTACATTGCTGAATGTAGGGTCATACCCTGAGATAATGTTTAGCTAGCACTCCACCAATCAGATTGGTCATTGAGTCCTATACCCACTGGCCGAAGTCAAATTGGCCAAAATGAACGCCAACGGCTCCTTCCGACTGGCAATGACACGGAACAGACTTGTGTCACCGACCTCGCCAGACTGTCCGACGATGTCGATAATCGTGTTTGTGTGTCACGGTCTTTACGAGTCAGCAATGAGCCAGCACACACAACCAAAGATCTAAGCGCTCTAGAATATTTGCGCACAACCAATAACGTTTGTTATGGACAGAAACTAGGCTATTAGATAGCCAGCTGTTGTAACATTTTAAAAACACAAAAGGCCACTAAACATTTCTAATACTAGATATCAAATAACACTGAAGTGAAGCTTAATGCAGTGGCTAGTGGTCTGTAAATCATTTTCTTCTCGATGTTAATTAAATCGATGTGGCAAGTACATGAGCTAACTTCTGATCTTTTCTCCATTTGATAGTTTTGAATTGGAGGCTGCTATGAAATGCCATTCCATCTGGTCCCCTTTGAAAATTAAATTTAGATGTGACTTAAAATGGACCGCTCCACACGATTTCTATATGATCAGAGTCTAAGACATGTGATGATCAAAGAGCAGGATCAGTTGGAGGGGGCACGTTGGTCTTTACATAGTCATCTGCTGATGGACTCTCAATGGACTTGTTGATGTATCTGTGCTTTCAGAGGTGGTGGTTGTGTGCTGTGTATCTGTACTGTACCTGAAGTGCTGGTTGATGGTAGTTGATCAGGGATGGCCTCTCTTTCAGAGTCTACAGACCTGCTGGTCGGGTAGGGTTGATGTTGTGTGACTGAACTGTTGATAGATGGTTGCTCGTTGTCTGTAGAGGGACTATCCAGCTTGTTATTAGTGCACAATTCAAAAGCCATCATCTGTGGTATGTGGGTGAATTAGTGCCAATGGCATGGGCAGCTTGCACATCTAGAAAGGCACAATTAATGCTGAATGATATAAAGAGGTTTTGAGCAACATATGCCACCATTCAGATATCTTCTTCATGGAAGACCTTGAATATTTTAGGAAAACAATGCCAAACTGCATTATGTACATACAGTATTACAACAGTATGGCTCCGTAGTAGAAGAGTCTAGGTGCTGAAATGGCCTGCCTGCAGATCAGACCTGTCACACTGGGTGCATCAAGGATCGAAAAACAAGATTAAGAACACTCCAGACTGTTGAGCAGCTGAATATCTGGCAATAATTGTACAACATTTCAATCTCAAAATTCCAGCAACTGGTCTCCTCAGTCCTCAAACGTTTACAGACTGTTGGTAAGAAGAGGTAGCAACATAGTGGTAAACATGCCCTTGTTCCAACTCTTTAGATGTGTTGCTGACATTGTCATTGTTTTAATTTACATTTTACACAACCTCACAACTTTTTTGGAAACGGGGTTGTATAACCACACTAGATGGTGGGCCGAGGCCCCATATCTGTTTATAATAGCAAACGTTTGATATGATTGTAAGTCTTTCTAGTCGTGGCTCATGCAAATAGTGACGTGAACTATAAAAACCAATAGTGACCTTTCTCCAACACCAAACAGGAAGGGGCAAAGTAGGCGACAGCTGTAGCCTATATGATTATTTGTTATTCTTATAATATTTGTCATTTCTTATACATATTTAGTCGGCTCTTCCACGTGACAGAACAACTCTATATCGGTTAGGGATGTCACGCATGAAATAATGCTGCAGAAACATGAAAATACAACTTTGAGTTTAGTAGGCTATCATTTCAGTTCCTGTTTATCTATTGCACGACGGGTAATAATTTAAAGGAATCTAGTTGCAGTCTTGTAAATAGTGACCCTGCAAGATCCCTAGTCATTGCAAAATCATAGTCTGTGACTTAAAACTCTACTACTTGTCTTTAGATGTGAGAGGGTCTGAGACTGTAGTCTTTCAAAAATCTTTTCCAAATCTTTCCAAAGTCTGTCAGTGTAAGGAGGGCCTAAATCGTTAAGTGTAAGGTGCCAATCTTAGCGGTTTTGAGTCAGTCTTTTTCTAGTTTTGCCGTTACGACAATATCAAACATGTTTAATATTATCGCAAGTCTTTCTAGTCGTGGCTCATGCAAATAGTGACGTGAACTATTAAAACCAATAGTGACCTCTCTCCAACACCAAACAGGAAGGGGCAAAGTAGGCGACAGCTGTAGCAAGGGACCTGATCGTTTCTTATACATCATTAGTCGGCTCTTCCACGTGACAGAACAACTCTATATCGGTTAGGGATGTCACACATGAAACAATGCTGCAGAAACATGAAAATATGACTTTTGAGACATATGAGTTTAGTAGGCTATCATTTCAGTTCCTTTTTTCAGGTAATAATTTAAAGGAATCTAGTTGCAGTCTTGTAAATAGTGACCCTGCAATCCTTAGTCATTGCAAAATCATAGTCTGTGACTTAAAACTCTTACTTGTCTTTAGGATGTGAGAGGTTCTGAGACTGTAGTCTTTCAAAAATCTTTTCCAAATCTTTTCAAAGTCTGTCAGTGTAAGGAGGGCTTTAGTCGAATATGGCCTTTTTCGGTTTATTTCAATCAGAATAACACACGCATATTCGGATTATTCCCAATAAACTGATTCGAAACCGTTTATTGGCTGCATGGAAGCGTGCTGATGGTTCGATTCAGTCCAGGCCAGTGTAAGGAGGGCTTTAGGACATCCTCAGCTGTCAGACATCAGATTAAAAGGCATCAGGTCTCAGGAAAACCGCTGTCAAGTTTACGGAATTACAGTCATGTCTCAGGCATCAGATGAAAAGGAGTCAGGTATCAGGAAAACCGCTGTCAGAAAAAGGGGAGTCAGACAAAAAGTTCTCAGATGAAAAGTTATCAGAGTCAGGTCTCAGGAAAACCGCTGTCAGAAGAAGCGGAGTCAGACGAAAAGTTCTCAGATAAAAAGGAGTCAGGTTTCAGGAAAACAGCTATTTCTGTTAACTGGTACAACAAGCAAACTTAATTGTGATATAATAGGCTACGAAATAGTTGTTTTCTGAAAACTAGTTCACTCGTGTAGGCTAAAGTAAACCAACGTTTAGTACGCGGGTGTGTCGCGGTTCTGCCTTTTCACACCACAACACAGATTTGTGGATATGAGTGTCGCGATTTCGGTTTTGCATCGCATATCGTTACTGCCTTAGCTCCCACACATTGCGCCTCGTTGCTGGTGTAGCATTGTTATTCCATTCTAAAAGGCAGGGTACCGCTCCTTGAACAAGTTGTCTACATACCCATACACACTGTCACGAGATATAAGCAACTCCTCTGCAGGATAAATGTTGTTTTATTTAGTCATTTGAACAATATTAGGGTAAGTGTTGCTTTTTCCAGCCTATGTTTTCGATGGTAACCCATTGTCAGTCAATAGTGAAAGTAACTTACAGCATATAACTGTCTTGTCGTTGACTGACACCATGGTGAAGTTTGTTTCACTTTGCCAATGAGTTCAAATAATAAACGAGTGCAAATGTGTGAAGGCTATGCTAGGTTTTAGTAAAGCATGGTTTAGTGGAATGACTATTCCATACGGTCTCACGCAACCAGCCTCCTTCAAATGCGCCACTGACTGTCAAAATACCGATGCATTCTTTGACGTTGCGCTTTGCTCTGTTAAAGGGAACGACAAATGTCATTCTCATTGGTTTAAACAATGTTATGCCCCAAACACACCCATGACTGATTAAGAACACCTTGTTGCGCCATGCGCTCAACATTTGATAACGAAAACACTCCCGATGTGGACTGGACATTCTACTAAATTTGAATAAGCTTTTGACGAGTGACGATGCGCTTTAAACTGTCATGATAGGGCCCTCAATCCTCTACCTTGAAATGCTGACTACAGACATTACATTACATTACACTTCTTGACCATAGTGACTTACATATGTCAGCTATATTACAAGGGATCACATTGTCCCCAGAGCAACTTGGGGTTAAGTGTCTTGCTCAAGGACACAACGGTGGAAGCCCGCAATTGAACAGACAACTTTCAGGCTCCTGCACGCTAGCCCAGCTCCTTAACCACTACACTACCACAGACCTAAGTGTTATCAGTGGGAGTGAAATTCTCTCTACTTATGTTGACTAGCTACACAACTCGCACCTCAGGATCATGCAGGAAATGATGAAAACTTACTTTTGAATTGTACCTCGATGAAACGGTGCATCGAGGAACACTACAAAGTAACTTCAAGTTGCTAATTTGATATTGATAATTAAGGCACTTTTTTCATTATCTTAAACATTTTATGTAGAATCACTGATAGCTTACCGCTCAATCATCAACAACAATCTTCAAACGGAAGTATAGTAGTAGTAATGTGTAGTAGTACCCTAAACTGGAACTAGCAATTCCCCCACACAAATTTCAAACGTTAGTCATCTTGCACAGAGGCAATGGGTGGGGGGTTACACAAAGTTAATGACGCCAGTGTAGGATGCATTTGTAAGACATGGGAGCACCACAGATTCTGAATCACGACTGCACCTACACGCCTGCGTGTGTGTGTGTGCAAGTGGGTGAGTGTGTGTAGATGAAAACGGAGGTCAGGTCTGTGTGTGTGTGTCAGCATGGACGAGTAGGGAGGCCAGGTGTGTGTGTGAGCATGGACGAATAGGGAGGCCAGATGTGTGTGTGTGTGTGTGTGTAAGCATGGATGAAGTCAGGGCAGTTAAGATGTGTGCAACAGATGTGTGTGAAGTGAGAGGGCAGGACACGCACTCAGTGTGAGGCCTGTCGTACTCTGGCTGCCACTGGTTCCAACCCCCCCTGGCCATTTAATGCAGTTTATCTGCAGCTTCCCCGCGGACACCTCATCTTTTTTAATGACACGCCATCAAACACACTCATACACATACACACACATGGCAGAGAAGGAGCCCCCTTTCTTCATATCCCCCACCAGGTTGCCCCTGTGGGCTTCCATCTGGAGAAGAGCAGCGTGTGTGTGTGTGTGTGTCTGTTGGTGGGAGGGGGTGTTGGCTGTCAGAGGGACAAGGCAAAATTATTTGTGGTCCCCTGTACTGATGGGTGTGTGTGTGTAGTTTTCTGCATGGATGTACGAGAGTGTGTGTGTGTGTGTATGAGAGTGTGCTTGTATAATGTTGTGAATTGATTGAATGTGATCCTCGATAATGATGTCCTGAACAGTGGGAGCTTAGACAGAGGAGACGTCCCTCTCATTCAGTATTTAGAGAATACAAACACACACACATGCACACACATACATACACACACACATGCATACATACATACACACACACACACACACAAACTCACACACACTTACACATACAGACACACACACACGGGACATAATGAGGTTAAACCATGTAGTAGAAGCCAACCAATTACAGTCTACAGGATACACCTTCACTATCAAACGTGCAAGGTACACAAAACTATAAAGACACGCACCCACTATCAAACGTGCAAGGTCCTTACACAAAACTATAAAGACACGCACCCACTATCAAACACGCACCCACTATCAAAACTATAAAGACACACACCCACTATCAAACGCCCAAAGAAGGGTTTCAAGTGATTTCGGTGTGGAAGGGGCTGCATGCATATACACAATGTCACCATAGTCTAGGACTGACATTATAGTTGCTTGAACAATGGTCAGTCTGTTTTCTAAAGAGAAACAAGACCTAATCCTGTAAAGTGCCCCTTATTTAATGTTTACCTTTTTTGTGAGATCAAGCACATGTGTTCTAAATTATAGTTTGTTATCTAGCCAAATGCCAAGATATTTGTATTGAGAAACTTGCTCAATTTGTGTCCCATTTAGGGAACAAATGTTATAGGCATCAAGGTCACACTTTCTCGATCTAGTAAAGATCATACATTTACTTTTTGCTTCATTCAGAACCAGTTTAAGATCTTTCGAGGATTTCTGTACACAATCAAATGCACATTGAATATATGACACTGCTTGTTATACAGACATAAAGGATTGTCATCTGCATAGAAATGCACTTTACAATTTTCTACTGAAGCACAGATATCATTGATATACAACATAAACAACAGTGGCCCCAAAATTGAGCCCTGTGGAACACCATTATTTAGTCTCAATGGCTCTGAGGTTGATCCTGTCACCACCTACCCACTGTGTTCTATTAGAGAGGTTATCTTGAAACCATTTAAAGGAAACTTCATCTAGACCAAAAGAGGTCAGTTTTAAGTCAAGTAACCTGTGATTGATAGTGTCAAAATCTTTAGACAAATCAATAAACAAAGCTGTACAATGTTTCTTACTGTCACAAACAGTAGTTATATTACTACAGCAGTTGCTGCTGTAATTGTGATGTTGCCAGCTCTGAACCCAGATTGATAATGACTTAATATAGAATATCATGACACAAAGGAACAAAGCTGTTCATTTACAAATCTCCATTTTCTTATTTACCACCTTAGAATCCAACATAGAAACACCTTTAAGTGACTTAAAATCACTTTCCAGAATTTTTCTGGATTGTTACTAGAGTTGTCTGCCCGAACCTGGCCCGACGTAAAACATAAGTTTTGACTGTTAAACCCTGACGTTATTTAGGTGAAGATTCAACACATTAGCGTGACAATTTACTTTAAAAAAACTACTTTTTGCAATACCCTCGATATACATATCGTTGGAAAGCTTAGTTTATGGACGGTCATGTGAGCAGAATAACTTAATTTTGTAAATTTTACCAAAGCGACTGGTTTTGCCTTGCAGGGTCACATATTTCATCAGCACCTTGCATTTTGAGCATTGCACATAACCTGTATAATTTCCATCACAATCCAGCACCACTCCAAACACTTTCCAGACCTCTGATTTTCCCACTCCTGTAGTAGCGACGGTGAATTCACCTGCGGCAAGTTTACTTTTCACCAACTCCATCTTCTTCTCCAGGCTAAAGACGTGCACGCAGCGGCGTCAGGTCTGCCCCTGCCCCTCTCCATGATGCACGTTGCACACAGCAGCCAGACTTTCTTTACGGTGAACAGCAGCGGTGTTTTGTTTTTTTCACTGAGCGGAAAAGATTAAGCCCGAGGTCCGACCCGAGTCATTTGCTTATATTTTCGGCCTGAACCGGGGGTCGGGTTTGTCAGGCCGACACGACCTGTTTGCTGACCTGACTTAATTGCTACCACAGTCAGACAGATTGTTAGAATAAAAGGTAGATTTAGCCCTTTTCACCAAGTAAGTGCATGTGTTTCTAATATGTCTGAAAGTGTACCAATAACCATCACCACCAGTGGATCTTGTCAATGCCCAAGCTTTCAGAAATAATCTAACCTAGATAATGACTAAACCAAGGGGTTACATCTATTTTCTTTATCCTAAATCTCTAATAGGGGCATGTTTATCTGCTAAGGTGTTTTAAACAGTCTGAAAGTATTGCAATGTAATGCAACTTCAGAATCTGGGATAAGATTTAAAGTAGTAAGATCACTGGCATGTAGATAATATAAAAATGCCTGCTCTTCAAATATTTTAAAAGATCTTCTCTAATGAGAAAAGTCAAGTGAGTCTGTGCATTCAATAGTCATGTTTTTTACAATTTAAAGACCAAAAACTAAGGCTTTGCCAATGCCGGTATTTTAGCCTAACTATGACCATTTTAAGACAAAACGATTTCTTAATCAAACACAAAACTTTATTCATGAAAACAAAGTCAAGAACACCAAGTCAAATCCAAAGAGCCATGACGGGCCAAAAGCATATGCAAAATAAATTTAAAAAAAATCTCAATCGTATGACATTTTCCCCTAAAACACATAGGCATAATAAAACAATTTTTAAAAAAATCAGATTGACCTTGCTGGTCAAGCAATTCCTCAGTCACCTTTGTGTTCGAGTCCGGGACATTCAACTGATCGCTTAGGCTTCCTCGGTTGACGCCTTTTCTTTTGTGTGACCGCCGACGTCTGCTGGTTTACCAAAGCACATAACCAGGCCCTCTTCATTCACACGCACATCCAACTCGGACAGCGACATTACTTGGTCATTACATGGCCATCGTGAGCGCTGGAGGAAAGAGAGTTGTCCCTGACTTAATTGAATACCGCAGAATTGGTCAGGGTCATGGTGTGCTCCTCCCCGTCTCCCCCGATCGCAACCAGGACTTGGAAATATGAGATGGTGATGGAGAGCAGTTGTCGCAGCGGTGAGTGGGCGACCTGGGAGCCACTTTATCCTGGCCTGCATGGCACCACTGGCACCTCAGTTTGGCCAAGATTTGTATAAGTATGTATATAATCTTTTGATCCCGTGAGGGAAATTTGGTCTCTGCATTTATCCCAATGCGTGAATTAGTGACACGCACAAAGCACACAGTGAACACACAGTGAGGTGAAGCACACACTAATCCCGGCGCAGTGAGCTGCCTGCATCAACAGCGGCGCTCGGGGAGCAGTGAGGGGTTCGGTGCCTTGCTCAAGGGCACTTCAGCCGTTCCTACTTGGTCGGGGTTCGAACCGGCAACCCTCCGGTTACATGTCCGAAGTGCTAACCAGTAGGCCACGGCTGCCCCCATTTGTCCCCCGTCACAGGTCTGCACACAGTCTGATTGCTCCTGGTGGACACAGACCTCAGAGACGTGGGCTGCCCCACATCCGCGACGGCCATGACGACGGTAGATGGAGTGGTTGTTAAGACAGTCCGGTCCCCCTCCTTCCTGGTGGACAAAGTGGCGAAGTTGTAGGATCTCCCCTCTTCCACAGACAAGATCAGACGGTCCCACACAGTCAGCGCTGTCTGTCCTGTGGGGTCGCAAATTTCAAAAGTTTTTCATTTGCAGGGTGTGCCGCCACCCTGCTGGCCGTGGCCTTGACCATCCTGACCTCGATCACGCCCACCTGTTGAAAACACATGCACAAAGACAGGTTGAATTAGGGTACCTCTCTTGTCAAATGCATTCTCATTTTCACTCTGCCCCCTACTAAAAGGCTTACTCGACACTTACTCGCTGCCACGGACCCAGGCCCAAGACGTCTGCAATGGTCAGCCTGTCAGGAGACCGAGGGTCCCTCCGAAGGAATGGCAGGTCCTCCGCCACCGCCACTCTGCTGCTGTTGGAAAGGAGGACATCGTACCCACCTGGGTTGGTGTAACCTGTGAAGACATAATTTAAAAAATGTGCGTTCAAAACCTGACCATAAATCATCTGTTGGCCTATTTTTTTTAAAAACAGTGGCGGAAGGGTAGAGCGATACTTACCCTTACACTCTTTCATGTCCCCACCAGCTTGACCGTCTGTTTGTGGTCCATTGCTTGAATGAAATCATTCCTCCTTCGCAAAACAGACCACTCGATTGAATTCTTCTTGTCCCGTTTGCAAGGTACATTCGAAATATCGAACATTCTTACGGGATGTCTTGACCGGTGACACGCTGTGGGGATAGCCGACCATTGTCTCGCCTTCTTCCTTCACCTGCTTTGCTGGACTTGCCATTTTCGAAATTCCGTTTGACGATAAGACAATCATTGAAGTTGTGCAATACAACTTCAATGTTGCCTGCTTCCTCTTTGGAGTAAAGAGTCCAAGCGTATATACTGAGGGAACATGTGACATGCATAACAGGCTGCAGGTGCATGTTGTGAATGAATGATGATGTGAAGATGTGTAGGGTAATCAGTAAGAAAAGGTTCACTCAAAATGTGAACCTATTCATGGTTTCATCATGTCCCTTTCCACAGGTGTATTGATCAAGCACCATGCAGTCTGAATAGACCTCTGAAGTTTGCCTACAAAAAGGCTGCCATTGTTGCCCATATATGGAAATCCGGTATCTCGCGATCCAGATTTCAAATAATTGCACCTCTTAAACTCTCGCGGAGACGAAGGAATCGGAAATGCAGACGTTTTGCTCTACGCAATTTGTCACCTGAACCCGAATGTAGTCTGTGATCTTTGATGCCACTTAGAAAGTGAACGTACATTTTGGCTACCCCCGGAGCTAAGTGTATAGCGCACACTTAGGCCGTCAGGGTGGGGGAGGGAGCAGAGATGGATATCCTAGTCACAACCTAACTTGTGGCAAAGTTGACAAACTTGTCACAAACTAACTAATGTGTATTTGAGGCATGCTTTATGCAGGCCAGATACTTATTTATATTATGCAACTGTGCGAATTGACTGAACGTCTCTTTCTAATCCTAAGCATTACAACTTTTCTGGTTTTGTCGTAGCCAGGCTACTAAATTTGTCTTCACCTTAACCGGGTTTTCGTAGAGGTACTAGGCCTACTTTGAATGATTTAATTCCGATCTTCTTGCCGTTTCCAGCATGGGTTTCTGTTTTGCTCCTCTGTGTACTCACCGGGCTGGAGGTCCTGAAGGCTGCAGTTTCCATAGATTTCCAGTAAACGCAGCAAAGAGAAGATTGTGGGCTCGCGTGCTGAGGTAAGCATTTTTGCATTGATTTCGTCATAATTTTAGAAGATTTGTCAACCTTCAAACATTTCCCAACGTGTTTTGGTCCTTGTAAACCACCTTTAAACAGGCTACAATGATACCGGCATTATGTGAAAACATAGTTAACCCTTAGAACCCTCAGCTGTTTTTAGGGCATTTTCACTACCTTTATTCATAAGGATTTATTCTGGTCATTGTAAGTGCCACACACACATATTATATATTGTTTTTTTCAGCAGCGTCTAGGCTATCCAGATCTGCCATCATTTCATGTATTAGTACTAGCATTGATTTTATTTTGATTTTTAAAGAATTAAAATATAAAAAGTTAAATTAACAGTAAATTATAAAAATTCTTATATTTCGACATGTATCTCACCACAGCAAGCTCATAGCTCTACATGCATTTCATGTGTGTGTAGGGCAGACTGTCCTGAATCAAGCAATATAATTGCCATGTTGGAGAAATACTCTGGGGCTGAGCAATTTACAGAAATATGTGGTGTGTGATTTACGGAAATAAATGCCATTTTTTATTTAGTGATGAAAAATGACCTTTTTGTGCTCCATATCTGTGACACGAACTGATCTGACCTGACTTGACCCGAGGTTGCGTGTTAGCCTGCGTGCCTATGGTGTATACTCCACTCATAATGATTCTCAACTTTTTACTGCATTGCCATGAACAAAGTAAAGGCCAAAAAGGTGTTTCTTTGTTGAACAAATTGGGATGCAATATGAGGCTCGAATTGGATGCCATGCAGGAATTTGCTAGGATCTCAAAACCGGATTATGAACATGCTTTGCCATAGAGAAACACACGATAGCGTTGGATTATAAACATGCTTTGCCACAACAGACAAAGACGTGGGGTAAGTCCAGCTATATGAAATTATTATTTTGCTGTCACTCCGTCTGTTTTATAACCCAGAAGGATGTATGGATCACTTGGTATCAAATGATAGCTCTGAGTCTCCTCTTTCATCTGACATGCGTGGCATATCTATCCGATCACGGGTCCGCGAGTAATTCAAACGAGAGTAATGGGTGTGCAGCGTTGGTTTGTGTACATGAGATTATTATTTTGCAGTCACTTAGTCTGTTTTTATAAGCCAGAAGGATCGATAAACATGGTACCAATGGATAGCCCTGTGTCCCCTCTTTCATCTGATATGCGTGCCATATCGATGATATCACGGGTTCGCGAGTAATTCAAACAAGAGTAATGGGTGCGCAGGTGAACACAGAGAAGTATAGACTGTAAATATGATGCAATTTGATTTAATTTCATGATTTTTTTTTATTTTCATACTTGATCGTACAGACAATTGTGTAGCCATTTCCCCAAAGGGAAGGACCGGCCGCCAGTACTGCTTGCAGAACGCCCTGCACCCCAGACTGACCCTACACCCCAGACTGACCCTACACCCCTACACCCCAAACTAACCCTACACCCCTACACCCCAGACTGACCCTACACCCCTGCACCCCAGACTGACCCTACACCCCAGACTGACCCTACACCCAAGAGTGACCCTACACCCCAGACTGACCCTACACCCCAGACTGACCCTACACCCCAGACTAGTACACAATCAAGTCATTCCACTGAGGTAGATTCCTCCCCAGTCTGTAGTGGCACTGTAAGTGACGCAGAGACAGCTGAGCTATCTAGCAATGAGATGCTACAGATGGAGATAAAGAAATTGAAGGGTGAACTTAGCACATTAAAGGAGAGGCAGGGCATCTACTCTGTTACACAGGCAGAAGAGAATGTGCTGAGGATGGAGACAGGCTTGCCTGACAAAGCTACCTTTGAGATCATCCTGAACTTTTTGGCTGGTTTCAGAGATAGCCTGTGTTACATCGATGGGTGGACCGTACATTCAATGTCTTTTCCCGACATTGACACTCATGAAATTACGGCAGAATTACACTAATCTTCACCTGGCTACTCTTTTTGGCTGTAGTGATGCCACTGGAATGTTGTGAAGACGTTTATAGCCGTCTTGCACAGGTTGCTGTTCAAACATCTTATGGCAACAGTCCCTAGCAGGGAAAAAAAACAAATGAGTTTGCCAGCTTCCTTCCACAAGTCCCCCAACTGCAAGATGATAATTGACTGTACAGATATTAGAATTGCAATCCTCATGAAATGAATGTTCTAAAGGAGACCTATTCTGTGTACAGGGGCATGCACTCTTTCAAGTTGCTTCTGGGTGTGGTACCTAATGGGACCCTAACTTACTGTAGTGATCTCTTCCCAGGGTCTACAACAGATAGAAACATTGTCCTTAGGTCAGGGATTCTGAGTCACTTCCAGTCAGGTGACCACATCTAGGCAGATAAAGGATTCCTGATCCGGGACATCATGCCCGTAGGAGTGACGGTCAACATCCCACCATTCCTTCACCATGGCAAGTTCACACCTAGTGAAGTCCAAGCAACAAAAGACATTGCACAGAATAGAATACATGTTGAACGAGCCATTGGCAGATTAAAACAGTTTAGAATTCTGGATGTCATCCCATCTCATTTTAGGAGCATAGCTTATGATATTGTCCAAATCTGCTGTGCACTAGTTCATTTTCAGGCACCCCTTATCAGACACATTGTTCACTATGAATGAACAACTTCTGTCTGCAGGTGAGATGATGCAGTGATGCCGTGGCACTTTCATGGATGCTTGGCACCTCTCTTCCTTGAGAGCCAAATGTGCTTGTTTTCAGGATGACATCTTAAATAAGTCAAACTCTTCTTAAATTAGACTATGATTTTACAAGAAAGTGCTAGGTAAATGTCTTTAAACTGAAAACAATACCAACTACAGTTTTTGATATTAATATAACATGGACACTTGGTTAGATGTTATTGCAGGAATGTTTTTGCAATGTGCAAATTCCTTCTCCACTAACCTTCCACTGAAATGGTTCATGTTATGCATGCCATCATTCTACATTTTTCATGTTGTCTTTAGATGTTATTTGTATACAATGTGTTTTGTTACAGAACCAGAAAACACAACAAAGTGGTGTTTAGTGTGGACAGATTTTTTATTCAGCATTTGTCTCCGTTATTTTGGGGAGGAGCACATGTGTATAGAACTCCTCCAGCAACAAGAGGTTTGGAGACCAAGAGGGATCGGGACTGATGGACATCACAAGCGTGCCTTTTTGTCGTCCAGGTTACAAAATAGCACACCTCCCTCTGGGTGATGTGCAGCGGCCCCTGCACTTGGTGCCAGTGAGGGTGGCTCTTCTTCAGATGGTACAGTCCATCCTTCTTCTCCAGAAAGAAGTCCTTGCTGTGCAGAGCCTCCTCAATGGACAAGTCCCGCACACTATAAGGACACTTCACTTCCAGGATTCCGGACTGACCCACCAAACCATCAGGAGAGGCCCCAAGCATCCCTGAAGGTGAGAGCCACAGTCCTGGATCTGTGACCTCTAGCTGGGTGGCCTGCTGGAAGACTTGTCTTCCCTCCTTCTCATTGACTCGACCCCACTGGATCGAGTGGACGTTGCCCAGGGGCTTTTGGGACAGTAGACACTGCATAACTGAGGGTGCAACTCTTCTGCCCCTCAGCAGAGCTGGCAACACAGCACCAAAGTTGCTGGCAGTCAGTCTGCCCTCCCGCAACTTATGCCAGAGGCTGTTTGAGTGTTGGCCAACAGTGGCAGCCTGAACAAGCCCCCGCTGATGGTCGGTGACCATCATTGCTGCAACAACGTTCTGACTCCTGGCATGTGCACAGATGGACTGTACAGACAGTGAGTGCACATCCACCTCACTGGTGCTGGTGCCAGGCGTTGCCGGTTCTGGTGCCAGGATCCAGGCCATTGCACAGGAAGACCCCTGACGTGCATCACACAGGTTATTGATGTCCTCGGGTGTGGGGTCTCTAAGGAGAGGGTTGTATGCCTTCTGTGGACAGAGCTCCTTCACTGTGTGCTGTGTTTTCGGGGCCTTTGGAGCTTTCCAGCTGCACTCCACATCTGCGCGGCTGAAATTTTGGTAAGCGAACAGCACCAAAGCTGCTCCATGGCTACACTTCATAGCCCCTCGGGGACATTCACAGCTGGTGTTTATTATGTCACCATCCTCCCTTAGAGTGACCTGAGGAAAGACAATAAAGATATCGAGAGAGTCTTTGGAATTTAAATGGTGTTCTTACCTTAATGTGTCTTCTATCTCATGTCCTTCTCTCTCTCCTCTCTTCACTTTGTGGTCCTCTTCTTTCTTCTATCCAATCTCCACATCTCCTCCTCCCTGTCCTCTCTGCTGTATCACATTCTGTCCCTCCACTGTGAAAACTATGCAAACACAGAAAGTCTCAAGGTCAAACATGACATCCAACTTCATACCCAGGTGAACCCTGACAAACATATTAACAAATTCAATTTTACTCTGCAGGTCAGTCTGCACAGGAGGCCATTCATCTAGGTTCATGCAAGCTACAAACATCAAGTGTTATATAAGCACAGACAAACATCATTTCATATGAAATGTTGACCTGCATAGGCTATGTGTTTATTTGTGGTGTTATTGTTATGACTGTACAGGTAGGCTTTACATAATAGGCCTGGCCAACTACATTCTCCCTCATCCTTGACAGCTTTAATTCACTTGCTGAACCTCCCTTACTCCATTAGACATTAAGACTCACATTCACTCTAAATCCCACTCTCACCACTTAATGCCTCTATTTTACAAGAAAAAACGTAATCACTTACCGATACACGATACATCTTGCCCCTTTGTTCGTAGCTCGCCCTCACTTGGCCGTAAAGTACGCCCGAACTAAAGGTGCAGCTCTCCACATGACCTGAATTAAAGTGATTTTTCAAAACTGTGCAACTCACCGAGTGGTTAGTGGTGTTCGTTGATGTTCCAAAACAAGTAGCGTAGCGAAATATAGTTTCTGTCGTCTTTTATTTGGCATTTTGTAAAATCCCATTGATTTCTGTTGGAAGACTCATTGCATGTTGATATTACTGCGCCACTGTCTATGCTATTTCCACAATAGCAAATATGACGGCTGGAAATCATACATTGCGCCGATATATTTGATTTTAATAAAGAACGACAACGAACACCACTAACCACTAACCACTCGGTGAGTTGCACAGTTTTGAAAACGAACGTTAAGGGTTGTTTTAGGACATGTTTGAGTAGCCTACTACAGTATGCCCATTGCCAGCCACCACATGATTATTTAGACATACAGTTCAGGCCAAATGTTTGTAGATTGTAGATGTAGAATGTAGATTCTCACTGAAGGCATCAAAACTATGAATGAATGCAAGTTATTTGGCCCACAGATGAATATTTGTCAAGTTATGGCTTGCTGAATATGGTATTAAATAATAAAAGAAATTAGCAACTTTGAAGAAACTATAATATAAGACATGTTTTCAGTTATTTCAAACTTTTGTTAAGTACATCATTTCACATGTGCTCATTAATAGTTTTGATGAATCTACAATGTAAATAGTCATGAAAATAAAGGAAACGCGTTGAATGAGAAGATGTGTCCAAACTTTTGGCATGTACTGTATCAGGGTCCATATTTTTTAATCTAGTCTCTAGTCTCTAGACTTTCTTTTCCATTGTGAGATAGGAATAAGGGTCTGCAGTGACATGACTGCAGATGAGATAACATCAACATGTCAGCTATATATTAGCCTAACTGATCTGCCCTTTGAAGAAGAAAAAGAATTTGGTGGCACCCTAGACTCATGTTATGGCACTGACCTTTGTGGGAGCTGAACTGGAGTGCATCACTTCAATAACAGACAAAAGGACCCTGAACAAACTAATCAATATCTCGGACAATGACCGTAATCCACTCCACAGCACTATCATACAGCAGAAGAGCTTGACCAGTTGGAGACTACGCTCACTGCCATGCACAACTGACAGACTGAGGAAGTCATTTGTCCCCAGGGCCACACAACTCTTCAATGCTTCACTTAAAGAAAGAGGAGAGCTAGACATCTCTGCAGTCTATCTGCATCCACACCTCCCTCTACACTTACACTTCCATGACCTCTGACTGTACTGACTGTCCACTTGCCCACTGTGCTACTGCTTACACTGTCTACACTGTTTACTGGCTATATTAGCCCATATGTACAACCCCTACCTCCATCTCCCAGTCTGGACTGTGGACTATCATCACATCATACTTGACCAATGGCTGATACCCTATTACTGCAAAGCTATCCTTGCACTGCTGCTATAATTCTTATATTACTATGTTTATATTTTTCTCCATTTTGTCCATATAATGATACTATAACTGTTTTATACTATGCTTACATTTTTCTATTATATTGTCCATATTTAATACTGGTCTCTAATATTGTCCATATTTATTGCTGGTCGCTAGACTTTAACCCTGCACTGTTGGACATGCTTATACAGTACAGTACATTCATGTGGATCCTTGTTTTAGGATCTTTAGTGTATTCTTAATTTTAGTCATGTGGATTTCTTTTTTATCATCCTGTTTATGTCGTTGTGTGTGGTGTCATAAGCTACTGGGACCTTGAATTTCCCCTTGGGGATCAATAAAGTATCTATCTATCTATATCTATCTATCTACATGGTAAGGAAGACTGTAGGGAACTACATCTCATTATACTGGGATTTGTTCTTTTCCATTGCAAGGGCACTTCATCGTGCCCCAGTGCTATCTGAGAGGGCACTTCATATGTTTTTATTCTCATCAGAAAGGCACCTATTCCAAATAATACCCTTTGGATCACTGTTAGAGGGCACTCCCTAAAGGCGCCCTTTTCTAACGGAAGGGCAAGTAAGGGGCAGCTTGTAGGGTGATGATTACACTACTGTAGAAGGGCACTCGCTAAGACATGTTCTTGCTTGAAGAGCCACTCTAGTGGGCACTAAAACATTTCTTCTAGTGTAAAGGCCAGCCAATAGGACACTTTGAGGGCACTTTAACGCATTATGATGCCCTCTGTATTAATTGGCACTCCTGGAAGGGATGAGTAAAAAGGAACAGAAAATCATCTTTTGCCCATTTTGTCCTAGTTTCACAATGACAACAATGAGGAAAAATCCAATCTTGGAGGGAAACAATTTATTCTGAGAGAAATGGCACCCATCGAAAATGTGATAATACACACACACACACACACTGTTCACTGAGTAGTGTAGTATGTCAACAAAGATAGACTAGACAGTTTTGCAAATCAACAATGACATATCTCCTCTCTTTTAACACACTCACACACACACGCATGACCAGTACAGATACAACAACAAAAAAAACAGATACACATGCGCGCAAATGTCATCAATTTATTTGTCTTACTAAAACATAAATGTATCCAGTTCACACACACAGTCACACAAACACACCTACACACTCATCTGTCTTCCTGGGTCTATTCTGAGCCAAACCCACTTGCCCTCGGTGCTGCTATAGATGGAAGGCCAACTCCCAGCATGCAGTGGGGCAGGGTGTCATTAACCATCCTACCTCCGGCCCCACCGCAGTCCCGTCCCCAGCTCAGGAACTGATCAGACACACTAACACACACATACACACAGACATACACACACACACACCTTAGTCTCCTTTGCCCATACTCTCTCGTGCATCCCCCAACACCACACACACACACACACACAATGGAGTCCTTGCCTGGGTGGTGTCTCAAAGGTGGGCCTGTCTGTCTGGCCTTCTACTCTTTTACTTATGAATATCCCCTGTCATAGTACACACACACACACACACATACCTGCACACACAAACTGTCTGTTTCTTCCTGTGCATTTCTCCAGTCATACACACACACACACACTCCACCATTTCCTATGGGTCTCCATCTGTGCATCTATCCTGTCACACACACACACACACACATGCATACACACACGTCGCTCTCCTGAGGGCCTAGTCTCTGCGTCCGTCCTGTCAGAGCTGTGGATTGATTGATTGCAAGTTGGTGTTGTTGTCTCTAATTAGTTCCTGTGTGCCTCTCGCTCATCAACGCATCCCCCAACACCAACCAGCCCCTCTCCACACACACACACACAATTAGGCACACTAACATTCACATGCATGCACTCACACATAGACTCACTTGCGCGCACACACACACACACACACACACACACAGTCACACACACAAACAAATGGCGACTCTTCAACCTGCCACCCCATCTCCACACACATTCTCTCTCTCTCTCACACACACACACACCGGCAGCCCACTCTCTGGCTCAGGATGGATGCCAGTGCTGGGAGTGATTCATAAAATAGTCCACTGCTGGCCCGGCTGTAATGAATCTCCTGTCACAACCTCAGAGGTCACCGTGCTGATTGAGTCACTCCTCTGGCACTAACTAATGTGTGAGTGTGTGTGTGTGCTACCATGGCACAATGTGTGTGTGTGTGTGTGTCTGCCGGTCCATGGGTTGATCCCATGACATAATGTTTGTGTGTGTGTGTGATTGTATGTGAGAAAGTTTATATGTGTGCGTCATTGCACTGATTGAGTCTGCCCGTCAGCATGAGGAAGCAAGCCTGTAGAACTTGCATTGAGAGCAGCTGATGGATTGGCGGGCCGATTGCGAGGTCTGGTTCAAAGGTCCGTTTAGCTTTTGCTTTGTTGTGTTGTGATCGGCACGGCGCGGCGCGGATCCGTAAAGGAGCTGAAAAGCATTAAGCAAACATCCATCTGAGCCTGTCTGCAGCAGGCAGCCTCTTATTTCTCAGGGTGTCACACTCACTCAAGTCGCTTACGCAGCCACACATCACACTCGGCACAGCAGGTGGGGGAGAGACTGTGTGTGTGCATCTGTGTGTGTGTGTGTGTGCATCTGTGTGTGTGTCTGTTTGTAGGTGTGTGTGTGTGTTTGTAGGTGTATTGTTGTGTGCACATGTCTCTGTGAGAGAGAGTGTGTGTGTGTGTGAGAGAGAGAGACGGAGTGTGTGTTCCTGTGTGTAGGTGTGCTTGGATTTGTTTGTGCGTGTGTCTCTGTGAGAGAAAGAGAGTGTGTGTGTGTGTGTGTGTTTATTAAAGACCTCCTGGCCCAGAGTAGATTTATGCAGTCACTTTAGATTCAGCTCTCATCCCTCTGGTTCACTCTACGAGGGGTGTGTGTGTGTGAGGGGTGGGTGCTGGCTGGTGTGTGTGTGTGTGAGGGGTGTGTGCTGGTGTGTGTGAGGGGTGGGTGCTGGTGTGTGTTTGTGAGGGGTGTGTGTGTGAGGGGTGGGTGCTGGTGTGTGTGAGGGGTGTGTGCTGGTGTGTGTTTGTGAGGGGTGTGTGTGTGAGGGGTGGGTGCTGGTGTGTGTGAGGGGTGGGTGCTGGTGTGTGTGAGGGGGAGGGGTGGGTGCTGGTGTGTGTGGGAGGGGTGGGTGCTGGTGTGTGTGTGAGGGGTGGGGGCTGGTGTGTGTGTGTGTGAGGGGGAGCGATGGGTGCTTGTGTGTGTGTGTGTGAGGGGTGGGTGCTGGTGTGTGTGTGTGTGAGGGGGAGCGATGGGTGCTTGTGTGTGTGTGTGTGTGAGGGGTGTGTGTGGGAGGGGTGGGAGGGGTGGGTGCTGGTGTGAGTGTTGGATGGGTTGCCTGGCCTGGCACAGATTCGGCTCTGAGTAGAGATTGGTCAGTCTGGTGCTGGTCCACAGTCTGACGGCAGTTCGGTTAACTAACAGACTGTGGTAGTCTCGCAAAGGCATTGATATTACACAATAACATATTATCCCCTCCCCTGCTTCTTCACTCCTCTCTCTCCTCCTCTCCCACTACTTTTACTTTACTTTTCTGTTTTTTCTTATTTTCTCTTGTTTTATTGCTCATGTCTTTTCACCTCTCCTCTGTCCCTTCAAGGTGGAGTTCATCCTTTCAAAATTTTTATCTGATGCTCTGTTTATTTATGTTGTTGTGTTTATTTCATTTTAATGTTGTGTGTCTATCCCAGATGACTCATATTCCCTGCCTCCCTGATCAACCAAAGGCAGTGTGTGTGTGTGTGTGTGTGTGTTTGTGTGTGTGTGTAAAAGGCACGCTGCTCGTGTTTTTGTCTGAGTGATAGTGGCAGAGTGACATTGAAAGCTCTGCAGGGGTTTATTGATCGGCTTGGGCTGTCATTGATATTGATGAGACGGTAGGTGGTACATATTGCCTTTTATATTACATAATAAAATATCATCTACATCAGCTATCATGTTATTGTTAGCTGACCTTAATGCAATCAGTCATCATGATGAGAGTTTATTGGGAGGAGTTTTACTGTAATCCTTCAGTCTTTAAGCATGTCTAATACAGTACAGGGCTGAGAACACAGAATCAGTGTTGTCTGCAGTGTAGGTGTTTTGCTGCAACTGGCCCTCAGCAGCATGCCAGGAGATATTTGAGTGTTTGTCTTTTGTGTGTGTGTGTGTGTGTGTATGTGTGTGTTTTGTGTGTGTGTGTGTGTGTGAAAGCGTTGATTTGTATTTTGTTTGTGTGTGTGAAAGCGCTGATTTGTAATCACAAACACATGGCGGGTCAAAAGGGCTGTCTGTGTTTGCTGTGTTGCGGATCTAAATGTCAGGATGGAGTTGGAGCGCTGGGCTGGTCCATGTTGTCGAATCTAAGCTCTCGAGCTGTTTGCCTGGCGCATTGTATTCGGACCCCCACACCCATTTTCACTGACATTTCACAACTTTTCCACTTTGTAAGAACCCTCAAGGAAAATCCCATGACCCTTCACAACCAACAGAACTGTGTATGTTACCTCACTGGTTGTGCCTAATTAATGAATTTAAAAAAAATTCAATCATCAGCCTGCAGAGATTTGCAGTAAGGAGCTGGGCTAGCATGCACTAGACATGATCATGCGGTTAGTGATGGCAGCGTTGTGTGTAAGGAGCTGGGCTAGCATGCACTAGACATGATCATGCGGTTAGTGATGGCAGCGTTGTGTGTAAGGAGCTGGGCTAGCATGCACTAGACATGATCATGCGGTTAGTGATGGCAGCGTTGTGTGTAAGGAGCTGGGCTAGCATGAGCTAGCAGGGAAAGTTGGGTTAGATTTCCAGCTGCCACCGTTGTGCCCTTAAACCAATGATGTCTATCCTGATGGATCCTCTTTGTGTTGATAGCTGCCTCCTTTCACATTTGTGTTGTTTTTCCTGCTCCTTAAGATCCTAACAGAGTCTCTCTCTCTCTTTCTCTCTCTTGCCCCCTCTCTCTCTTTCTCTCTCTTGCCCCCTCTCTCTCTCTCTCTCTCTCTCTCTTGCCCCCTCTCTCTCTTTCTCTCTCTTGCCCCCTCTCTCTCTCTCTCTCTCTCTTGCCCCCTCTCTCTCTTTCTCTCTCTTGCCCCCTCTCTCTCTTTCTCTCTCTTGCCCCCTCTCTCTCTCTCTCTCTCTCTCTCTTGCCCCCTCTCTCTCTTTCTCTCTCTTGCCCCCTCTCTCTCTTGCCCCCTCTCTCTCTTTCTCTCTCTTGCCCCCTCTCTCTCTTTCTCTCCTTCTCCTTTTCCCATCGGTGGTCCCATCAGTGCTAATTGTGCATGCTCAGTCTCTCTGGCTTGTTCTGTGTGATGGAGGCTCCTGAGCCGTGGTCTGTCTTCAGCAGAAGCATCCTCTTCATCAGCAGCAACTCAGTGAGGGCGAGATGAGGGGCAGAGTCTGTGTGTGATATGGAGGGGCTGTTACCCATGACCCTGTTATGCAGTCATCCCAGACCAGCCAACACACACACACACACACGCGCACACACCTTTTAGAATCAGTAGTACAGTACAGCTGATGACCAAAGGGCACTGGGGAAATTACTACCTGTGTCATGTATGTGCTGTTCCCCTTGCCCTTGGATGTGTGTGTGTGCGTGTGAACGTGTGCGTTTCAGTACTAGTTGTACATATGGTATGTGTGTGTGTGTGTGTGTGTGTGTGTGTGTGAGAGTGAGAGTGTGTAATGTAAAGAGGTGTGCAAAATGGACTGAGTTTGTGGAGCATGACTGAAACTAAGTGCATTTGGGCCAGTCTTTCATCAGCCTGCAGCCACAGCAGAGGAGAGGTAGGGAGCAAGAGGAGGAGAGAAGAAGAGAGGAAGGGAGGAGAGGAGCAGGAGGAGAAACGAGAGTAGAAGAGGAGGAGAGGAACAAGAGGAGCAGATGAGAGATGGGGAACAAGAGGAGGAGGAGAGGAGGCGAACAAAAAGAGAGGAGCAGAGGAGAGAAGGGAGAGGAGAAGAGGAGGGGAACAAGAGGAAGAGAGACTAGGAGAGGAGGGTAACAAGAAGAGAGAAGAGGGTAACAAGAGGAGAGAGGGGATGAGAGGAGGGAAGGAGAGGAGGGAAGGAGAGGAGAGAGGGGATGAGAGGAGAGGAGGGAAGGAGAGGAGGGAAGGAGAGGAGAGGAGAGGAGGGGATGAGAGGAGGGAAGGAGAGGAGAGGAGGGGATGAGAGGAGGGAAGGAGAGAGGGGATGAGAGGAGGGAAGGAGAGGAGGGAAGGATAGGAGAGAAGGAGAGGAGAGGAGGGAAGGAGAGAGGGGATGAGAGGAGAGGAGGGAAGGAGAGAGGGGATGAGAGGAGGGAAGGAGAGGAGGGAAGGAGAGGAGAGAGGGGATGAGAGGAGAGGAGGGAAGGATAGGAGAGGAGGGAAGGAGAGGAGGGGATGAGAGGAGAGGAGGGAAGGAGAGGAGGGAAGGATATGAGAGAAGGAGAGGAGAGGAGGGGATGAGAGGAGAGGAGGGAAGGAGAGAGGGGATGAGAGGAGGGAAGGAGAGGAGGGAAGGATAGGAGAGAAGGAGAGGAGGGGATGAGAGGAGGGAAGGAGAGGAGAGGAGGGGATGAGAGGAGAGTAGGGAAGGGTAGGAGCGAATAATGAATATTATATCAAAGAAAATTAAAATTCATAGAGGCTCCTCCGTAATTGCTTTTTAATGTTTAATGAAAAAATAAATCCGAACAACTATTACATAATAATTACCTGAAACTGTGGCAAATATTTAATTTATTTAACACTTCCAATCATGTATTTATGAGCATAAACACTCACACACACACACACGTCCTAAGTTGCAGGGAAAATCCATTAATTTAAACTTGCTCTTGGTTACTGGTTTGTATTCCTGGTGAGTATTGAAGCCCCTTCTCTCCGCTCTGCTGGTTGTGCAGCCATCATCCAGTCATGCGGTTGTTGACTTGTGCCAAGCAAACACTACAAGTGAGAATGAGCTGAATTGCACTGCCACTCACTTCCCATCCATATTCTCCACTCTCCTCCCCTCTTCTTACTTTCTCTTCCTCCTCTTTTTTTTTGATTATCACTCTGTACCTGATGGTCCTCTATCTCTCTCTCTCTCTCTCTCTCTCTCTTTTGTCACCTGCTCTTGTCATTGTGCTGTTTTCCTCAAGATCAGTAACTGGATCATGTGTCACCCCGGACGTGATGTTTCTCCTCCACCCACACACACACACACACACACACACACACATGTAATTAAAGTCCACAGGACAGAGTGCCCGTAACACAGTCTAGTGGCAGAGCCATCCAATCCCATCAGGCAACTGTCCCTCACCATAGTGTGGAGAAGCTTGGTCCCTTATGCCAGTTCTAAAGGTTGTGTTGGACAGCAGCCTCTCATGCATAAAGTACTGAATATCCGGTATAGATGTTTCTGACTCCTTTTGAATAATTGTGAATAACAGATCATCCCAAAAACATCTATGGATTAAAAACATGAGTGTTTGTCTGTACTTATGGGTGTGTGTCTGTACGTATGGGTGTGTGTCTGTACGTACAGTATGGGTATACATGAGTGTGTGTCTGTACGTATGAGTGTGCATGAGTGTGTGTCTGTACGTATGAGTGTGCATGAGTGTGTGTCTGTACGTATGAGTGTGTATGAGTGTGTGTCTGTATGTATGCATGTGCATGAGTGTGTGTCTGTACCTATGCATGTGCATGAGTATGTATCTGTACGTATGGGTGTGTGTCTGTACGTATGGGTGTGTGTCTGTACGTATGAGTGTGTGTCTGTACGTATGGGTGAGCGTCTGTGTGTGTGTGTGAGTCTGTGCTAGAGGCACCACTAGAGTTTAATATCCTGGGTAATGAGCAGCGGTCGCTGGTCTGCTAGAGAGGAGGCGAGAGAGTGAGCCAGTGAGAGTGTTTCCTCTCTAAGCTGTCGGGTCCATTCTGCAGTCGTCCTCCTGAAAGAGCTCAGGACAAATTGCACGTGTCACTCACCACTCTCTCTACACTCAGGTAGAGAGGGGATGAGTCTATTACACACGCCCTGCTTCACACATACACACACACACACACACACACACACACACACACACACACACACACACACACACACACAGAGTTTCATGGAATTTCTCAATTTCTCCCACATGCTCTGTCTCTCTCAACCCCCTCTCTTTCACCTACAAACACACAATTTGTCCCTGTTGTTCATTGCCTTTGCACTTTAGAGAAAAAA